>NC_138552.1:43332051-43452051 GCF_964273705.1 Natrix helvetica
TTTGTCTTTCAGCTCCACCGTAGGAGCCTTCCAGGCCTTCTTCTGGGTTGCAGGTGGTACGCCCCAGTACAGATGTACCAGTGCCTGCCAGGAGCACTGGTTCCCGTACAGTACTCTGAAGGACCCACCTGCCCGCCAGCCTTCCTTACCTGTATTTGAACTCTTCGGTGCTTCCGCGCACACGCATGGAGCATATGGTGCCTGCGCGCCATTCCGCCGAGCAGCTGGAGTGTCGCAGGAGGTAAGGATGCATGCGCGTGGTGTGCACACACTGCGCACAGTCATGTGGTGGTCGCCTGGTTTCATTGCACCATACCGGTTTTACCCAGATCCGGAACCCACCACTGATACACACACACACACACACACACACACACACACACACACTCACATTTGGTTTACAGAGTTTTAGATGTAACGGGACATCAATTATGTTATTTCTCCAAACTTCATCACTCAAAAATAGTGTGCTAAATAGTTTTAGGTTATTGATTGGGGACTTAGAAGGTTATCAGCACATAAGGACATGTAATGAATATTGAGTTTCTAATGTAATGAATATTGTGTTTTTAACCGAGGAACTAAAATTCAAATTATTTTTAGCTATCGGATTGTTATTTGAATTTATTTTTCTTTCTTATTTCTCAATTTATGTTGACTCTACTCTCAGAAGAAAGCTCATCATGAATAATTGGGTACTCAATGTTTTACTAAAAATAAATAATTTATTTGGGACAAAATGCTTCAGACCTAGTGTGGAAACTAGGATAAGAACAACTGACCAGACTTTGTGTGTGTGTGCATTTCTCATTCTTTCAGACAGCGTATATTTTCCTCAATCCCATTCCTATTCCATTCCATGTCATGATGACCTTGAATTTTGGAGGCTTTTACTCCTTCACAAAACAAAAGGTACTGGATAGTTAGAACATCTCTACCAAACAAGACCCAGCAGAATATTATTAACCTGATTTAAGCTAATCACTATTTCTTTCTTTTCCCTTTATATCTCAGGGTTTTAAAATTTTTATAAGTTTTAGGGCAGTATCCAATTAAGAAGGAGAAAAGCATAATTTATATTTAATGACAATTATCCAAAATGCATTTCTTGAACTTACATGCAAAGCACAATAAATTTACTTCCACATCTGTATCTACATCCAAAATAAAATTACACCCAAAGTACACACTTTTTCAGTGAAGTTCATAATTAACACACACAAACACACACAGTTAAAAAGTTAAAAAAGTAAGTTAGAAAAAAGACAACACTCTTTGCTAAAGTGGGTATATTAGAACATTAAAAAATCAGAAAAAATATACAAAATTAGGATTATAGGAAGAGTATCTCTTGCATTTTTATGGGGTTATTTAAAAAAATAACAAAAATGATACAAACATATAATGGGGTAAAATAAGATGGGGATAGAGAAACTGGTAGAATTTGATAGACTCACTGTCCCAGCATGACTCTCATGAATATTATTTTTTGAAGCGAGCATCTCTGAAACACAGAATATAACCCAATATCAGTATTTGAATATAGAACAGTCAATTATCAGCATTTTTTATTCCGTCTTTATTTTCATTATTAATACAACACTTTACAACTGAAGAAAAAAAGAAAAGACAAAACAAGAAAGATTCTGCCTGAAGAATTATAGTATTAAAGGACATCATATATAAGAAAGCTCAGCATCCCATAATCTCTATTATGAGTGGCAGAATTTTAACAATAGCTAGTTTTTCCATAAGTACATGATACCATATTATTCATAGCTTTATAATGTTAGATTTTGGTATTATTGTAATTAATGGGATAATATTTTTGTCATGTTAATTGCTGAGAATAAAGACAAGATCTTTCATTATAACTTAAAATGTTCATTAATCTTCTGGCGGTAGCAATAAAATGGCAATGGAAATTTATCCAATGAAAGTAATATCTTCTAGCGGGGCACAACCATACTTATATATTCAGGGACTGAGAACTCATTCAAGAATCCCAGGATTTCTGATTACGCACTGTAAACAGAATATGCAATACACTGGATAACCATTCTAAGTCCCTATGGAATATTGTTAGAGGGGCTTAAAAACACTTTCCTCTGGATTTCTACTCCAGAATAGCGATGAAGGTGAATGAGAGGTATTAGGAAAGGCTGTTTTAGGTCTGAATGAAATAGGGACATATAGTTTGAGGTTCCGAGTACAATTATCAAGTCAACTAATATTTAACTAACTTCTTGATCAGGTATTTTGTTAAAGTTTTTTTCTGAAATTAAGCTATATTATGCATAGATCATTCCTGCAGTTTATTCAAGAAAATCAGAAACTGATAAAAGGCTAGCATAATGTCCCTGAAAAATCCTTGATGATTTTTTATTATCCACATGCTGGTTATTATTATTATTTTTTAAACAGAACTGGAAAAAAACCCATCATTTATTTTATTTTCACATATGAACAGACAACAAAATTTAAAATATAACAAAATTAATTTTAAAAATCCTTTATTTTATTCCATTTGAAAGAAGCATTTCTCAGAATTATTTTCAGGAAATTTAAAAAAATTAAATATTGCAATTGGTGAGTGGAGGAAAAGTTCCTTTTCTTTGTTGCACATAGCAGTCAGTTGTTGTTTCCATTATTACAGGCTGGCTGGGAAATTCTGGGAGTTGAAGTCCACAAGTCTTAAAGTTCCCAAGTTTGGACACCCCTGCATTATTATGTGCCCCACGCACAGCCACTTGCAGGAGTGTAAGACATTTTCTTTTTCCTACAATGAGGGCCAATGGCCATAGAAAAAGAGGGAGCCAGTGCTGCTGAGGGAAGACAAATCTGGAACATTATTCAGTGGAAGAAAATAAATTCAGACGAACAAACCAATCTGCCTCTAGTCTATCTCTCATGTGTGTTTACCTGTAAGTCTGCTATGTCTCATATTAACGTTTACATTTAAAAACCTGTATGCAATTTTAATATAATTATGTCTTTTATGCATAAATAATTAATGCTTGATAAATAAATAAGGTTGCAGCATCCTTAAATTTAGGGAAGGGGTGAAATTCAATTTTTTTTACTACGGGTTCTGTGGGTGTGGCTTGATGGGACTGGCAGGGGAAGGATACTGCAAAATCCCCATTCCCTCCTCACTCTTGGGGGAAGGATATTGCAAAATCTCCATTCCTACCACACTCTGGGGCCAGCCAGAGGTGGTATTTGCCGGTACAATGAACTACTCAAAATCAGAACCTGCTGAATTTCACCTCTGATTTAGGGGCTTCTTAATGGGTTAGAGAATAACTCCTATCTTCCATAGCAAACACATCTGAAAAGTAAGGGGCCCATCTTGATAGGAAAATAGAAACCAGTACATGACCAATCAGCCCTCAGACTTGCCCACTTTTTAGAATAATAAGCATAGACTATAGTGAAGAAACATTCACCTAGATACTTGAACCCAGATGTCTGGTCCCAGGAATAGCTAATCTGCTTCTACGATCCCCTGCCTTCTGTGGGATAATCCCCATTCTCTAGTTTTCGCAGCTCTCTTTTGTTTCCTGACGTGTGTCTCTGTGTGTATTATAATATTGAATTCCTATTGAATTAGATCTTTCTAGTATTGTCTACACCAACTGCAGAAGTTCTCAGCAGTATTTCTTATCTCTCTGAAAAAGCAGAAATAGCACTGGAGAGGTGACCAATGGCCAGAAGACAAAATTCTGTCTGGTAGAGTTTCTCCAGACAAGGAGACACCAAGAGTGCCTGCCTTCCAAATGGCTATTCCTAAAGAGGACACTACAGGAATTAAATATTCCCTTGGTTGATTCATTGCTGAGTGGCCAGAAATGAAGTAACTGCCAATGTACACACAATGTTCATTGTCTGACATCAAAAGAAAAGTTAATTAGTAGACTTTATAAAGCAAAGAGATAGATTTAATATTTGATAGACTGTGGTGAGAATTGTAAGAACAATAGAGTGCTAGACTGGATTGAAGCCATAAGGGCACAGAAAAGGTGAATCAGGATTACACACAAGAATGGAAAATACTAGAAAGGAAATAAAACTTGGTAAAGGAAGGAACAATCAACAGAAAAAAGGAATAACTGCAGAAATATAGGAAATATTTTTTTGAAGAGATGGGAAGTAAAATATTTAAAGCTGTCAGATTTTGGGTTCAAATACACAGAACGTAGAAAGAATTTTAAAGATTAAGATTAAATTGAAAACATAACTTTTCTTGCTGGTATCAACTCTTTTCTAACCCATTAAAAAAGAACCATAGAACATTATTCTTATATATGATTACTGTTGCAAAAATTATTTTATGCACAAAAATACAAAGACTCTGAAATACTCACAACAGAGGGATAGATGATAAAGATGACTGATTAGCAGAGATGGCAAAATTAATATGTGTTTATGGAAATAATATTGATTTATTTTCACTTATTTATTTTCTTTGCTTTTCTTACTTTTTATCTTTCAAAAGTTGTATTTATTTCTTCTTAAAAAAACATTAGTAAAAATTGTATAGCTCAAAATATGATCAAGGTCCATTTGTACACAACTGAGGTATTACAGTTTTTGAAGGACTTTCTGGCATCCATCTTGTTCTATCTTCATTACAGATAATGAAAACATTTTTTTTCTACCAAGAACATGAGATATAGAGTGCATCCTTATACCCACTTACCTGAGAAAAACCTTCCTGAGTTCAGTGAAGTTTACTTCTTAACAGAGATGAATAGGAATGCATTATTAAGATGCCATCCAATATTCCGTTTTTTGCTGGTGGAACTTTGTCAATGGCTATAGAAGATACTTCTTCCATCAGTCAAAGTAAGTAATTCCCCCCTTTCTTCTGTACCCGTTCAAGTCTTCTTTAGAAAGTTAGTGATGCTCTGGCATAAATTGTGGGAGGCAACATTAAACTTTTAGGGGAAGGAGTTTAATCTCTTTCAAATGCTGCTGATGAAAAAAAAATCTTTAATGGATAATGGACTACCAGGCACTTTCCTTAATATATTTCAGGTACTTGTTTTAAATGGAACTAGATGTCTTGTTTTTTTAAAACACTGAAATGCATTCTGAAGTGTTTACTTGTGTTTGAATTCTATATAGATAGCCCTGAGCATTTAGATATATAAACATGTTCTTAGGTATATGTTGAAGATGAAGCTATGTTTAATGATGGGAAACTAAATAAAGAAAATTTGAACTGGATTATTCAGCTTCAGTGAATTGATACGCCCAGGTAAATAGAAACTTAGAATCAATCAACTAGGGTACTCTTGGCCTAATGATTATTATCGATAAAAGCAGTTTCTATGAAGTCCTGCCTTAGGCTTAAAAGCTGACTAGGTGACTTTGGGCTAGTCCCTCTTTTTCAACACAAACCACCTTATAGGGATGTTAGTGTGGGGAAAATTGGAGGAGGATGGAATAGGCATGTATGCCACTTTGAGTTACATATAAAAATAATAAAATTGGGATAAAAATAAATGAATAAATAATGTAAGTAACAACAAGGAAAAAGAAAAAGCAAGAAATTAAAAAGAAATTAAAAAGAAAACTAAAACTGCAAGAAAGGGAAAAAAAAGAGAAAAGAAAAAGATACGAAAGGATGTTCAGTCTTGTTTGTTTGTTTGTTTGTTTATTATAACTGTCCATTTCAGACATGTGAGTCTGAGAGATTGGGCAATCATAAAATCCATTAAAAACCGTTAAAGTAATACATACGTACATACATACATACATACATACATACATACATACATACAGTGATGTGCGGTGAGGTTTATGGCTGGTGAGGCTGGTGACGTCATCAGGAAGGCGGGGAATGGGACCACGTGTGCTGGAGGCTGAAGCTGCCTCAGCCTCCAGCACACGTGATCCCATTCCCCGCCTTCCTGAGAGTGCTCCACCGGCTCGCGCTCCGCAGTCCTCGAAAGCAACTGGGGAACGACGAGAATCTTCCTGCCTCTGCTGGACTTTGCGCGCTCCTCACGACTGCATATTGCAGTCGCGAGAAGGGCGCGAAATCCAGCAGAGGCAGGAAGGTTCTCGTCGTTCCCCAATCGCTTTCGTGGCTTCGTCATCCGGGAGTGCCGACAACATTTCTGCCTCCGCAACTCCCGGGCGCGGCCGGACAAAGGTAGCCAGAATGGCGCCGAGGCAGTCCAGCGGGCGAGCGACCGTGGATCAGGCTGCCTCACACTCACCTGGAACCACCTTGGACTGTCTCCCACCTTTTTTGCCATCTCTGCCATCCTTCACCATTTGAGGACATTCGATCATTTCCCGCCCCCCCCCTCATCCAAGTACTAACTGGACATTGAAGCCTCCTACTTCCTATTGAGACCCTAACCTATTGTCTACTAACTTTCCATCACCAGCACCCTGACCCCACTGGGTTTTTAACAATCTACTCGAGGTCAGACCTGCTCCGCCTGCGGGAGGCCCCTCTCTCGCAGGCATGGCCCTTGGCTCTCTCAAGGGCCTTTCTTGATGATGGGTTTGTGAACCCCGAGAGGTGGAAGAAACAGAAGCTAAGGGGATTTTTAACTAAATGTTTTGTATTGTTGTCAGGGGGTTCCAGGGAGGGGAGGTGGGTCAACCAGGCCGGGAGGGGAGCCAGTGCCAGACGAACAGGTGAGTCCAGGAGGGAAGTGAGCGGGGTGGAGGGGGAGGGAACAAGTTATTCCTGTAGAGGGTTGTTTTATTACAACGGTCGTGGGGAGGGGGGATGCGAGGACAAGAGAAGATCACAAGGTCGGTTGGGAGACCGTGGCTGCTGGCTACGCCCGGTCGTTTGTACCAACCCCCGCAGTCTAGGTGGCCAGGAAGTACAGAGCCAGGGCCTGCGGCTGATGCTTTGCAATGCAAGGTCCGTGACCAATAAGGCCCCCCTCATCAATGAGTTGATCTCTGAGGGGGAGCTGGACCTTGCAGGGATAACGGAGACCTGGTTGGGCCACGAGGGTGGTTTACCCGTCGTGGAAATGTGCCCACCGGGTTTCTGTGCATTCCATCAGCCTCGGGCCCTGGGTAAGGGTGGTGGGGTGGCGGTAGTTATACGGGAACGTCTAGAGCCGAGGGAGTTCACTGTTCCTCAGATACCCGGGTGTGAGTCCCTAGGTGTGAAATGGGGCCCAGGGAGGCAGTGGGGTCTGCTGATTGTATACTTGGCTCCTCGCTATACATCAGCGGCCCTGCCCGAGCTCCTCGAGCTGATCTCAGAGACAGCAGTTGAGATCCCCAAGCTTTTGGTCATGGGGGATTTCAACCTGCCGTCGACAGGAGCAGCATCCGAGGTGGCTCGGGTGTTCATGGCTTCCATGACAGCCATGGACCTGACCCAATTAATTCAGGGCCCCACACACGAGGGTGGCCACACACTGGACCTTGTTTTTGTATCTGAGCAGTGGACGAGTGATCGGGGAATAGGGGACTTAGTTGTTACTCCCCTGTCATGGTCAGATCACTCATGTCTCCGGCTGGACTTCCCTGGCGCTACCCCCCACTGCGAGGAGGCGGAGCCAGACTGCCCAAGCTGGTACCACCCCAAGCACCTGATGGAACTGGATAGGTTCCAGACGGAGCTTGGGCCACTACCTGTAGCCCTGACCCGCTTTCGGTTGGAGGACCTAGTGGCCGCCTGGAATAGGGTGGCGGCTGGGGCCTTGGACCAGGTCGCGCCTTTGTGACCTCTCCTACGGCAGCGACCCACCCGAGCTCCTTGGTATACCGAGGAGTTGAGGGTGATGAAGCGCCATAGGAGACGTCTAGAGA
Organism: Natrix helvetica; assembly: GCF_964273705.1. Classification (NCBI taxonomy): domain Eukaryota; kingdom Metazoa; phylum Chordata; class Lepidosauria; order Squamata; family Natricidae; genus Natrix; species Natrix helvetica. The sequence continues at coordinate 43,339,852 of NC_138552.1, forward strand.
GCAGGTGGAGGTCCTCATGCTCCGAATCTGATCGAACACAGGTAAGAGCCTATTTACGGACCTACCTTGTGGCATTGAGAGCGGCCAAGCGTCTGCTGATAACCGCCCTGCCGCCCTGTTTAGGGTGACCCGCTCCCTCTTATCGCAGAGGACGCGGGGGGCACCCTTGCAGGGCAGAGCAGAGGAGTTTGGGGAATATCTGCAGGACAAAGTCGCTCAGATCCGGAGCGGATGGGCCCCCTTCAGTGGACCAGACGAGCCGTCAACAGTGAGTCTTGTGAGACCATTCTGGGAGGAGTTTGACTCTGTTGCCCGCGAGGATTTGGACAGGTTGCGTGGACGGCTGCGACCCACCACATGTTCAATGGACCCGTGTCCCTCCTGGCTGGTACTGGCAACCTGGGAGGTGACACGAGGCTGGCTTCTGGGCCTGGTGAACGCCTCATTGGGCGAGGGCTCCTTACCAACTGCCTTGAAAGAGGCGGTGGTGAGGCTCTTACTCAAGAGGCCTTCACTTGACCCGACGGAGCTAGCTAATTACCGCCCAGTCTCCAACCTTCCCTTTCTAGCGAAGGTTGTTGAGAATGTGGTGGCACAGCAATTTCCGCGACACCTTGATGAATCCGAATATCTAGACCCACGCCAGTCCGGCTTCCGACCCGGGCACAGCATGGAGACAGCCTTGGTCACGTTGGTTGATGATCTCTGGAGGGCCAGAGATAGAGGTTGTTCCTCTATCCTGGTCCTATTAGACCTCTCAGCGGCTTTTGATACCATCGACCATGGTATCCTATTGCACCGGCTGGAGGGGATGGGAGTCGAAGGCACCGTTTTGCGGTGGTTCGGCTCCTACCTCTCCGACCGGACGCAATGTGTGTTGACAGGGGGGCAGAGGTCTACCCTGAGGCCACTCACTTGTGGGGTGCCACAGGGGTCGGTCCTCTCGCCTCTCCTGTTCAACGCATATGTGAAGCCACTGGGGGAGATCATCTGTGGTTTTGGGGTTGAGTATCATCTGTATGCTGATGATACCCAGCTGTACATTTCAACCCCAAACCACCCCAACGAGGCTGTCAAAGTGATGTCCCGGTGTTTGGAAGCCGTCGGGGTCTGGATGGGGGACAACAGGCTCAAACTCAACCCCTCCAAGACTGAGTGGCTGTGGCTACCGGCACCTCGGTTCAGCCATCTGACCCCATCGCTGGCCACAGGGGGCGAACAATTGCCCCCTGTGGAACGGGCGCGCAATTTGGGCGTCCTCCTAGATGCCCGACTGTCAATGGACGATCATGTGGCAGCCGTGGTAAGGGGGGCGTTCCACCAGGTTCGCCTGGTGCGCCAATTGCGCCCCCTACTGGACCGGGATGCCCTACGCATAGTCACTCATGCACTGGTGATGTTTCGCCTAGACTACTGCAATGCTCTCTACATGGGGCTTCCCTTGGGACGCGCCCGAAGACTGCAGCTAGTCCAGAACGCAGCCGCGCGGGCTGTCATGGGGAGTACTAGGTACTCCCACGTAACACCTCTCCTGCGCGAGCTGCACTGGCTGCCTGTGGTTTTTCGGGTGCGTTTCCAGGTTTTGATTACCATCTTCAAAGCGCTCCATGGCACAGGACCTAGCTACTTGCGGGATCGCATCCTGCCACACACATCCCTGCGGCCAATTCGCTCTCACAGGGAGGGACTTCTCCTGGTGCCATCCACTAGACAATGCCAACGGGCGATGCCAAGGAGTAGGGCCTTCTCTGTGATGGGCCCAACCCTCTGGAATGACCTCCCCCCGACATTAGAACCACAACCGACCTCCGCTCCTTCCGACAAAAATTGAAGACTCACCTGTTCCGATTAGCTGGCCTGGCACATTCATAACTGCTACCTCCTGGCAGATATATTTCTTAACTGGTATTTTAGGGGAACTGTTTTTAAATTTAATTTATGGGATATTTTTAGGGGTTTTTAAAATTATATTTAGATACTTTACTTAGTTGTACAGTTCTTTTTAACCTTCTTTTTAACCTCCTCCATATCTATTTATCTATTTAACAATTTTAACTGTTTAATTATTTAATTACTTATGTGATGTATTTCTTGTATGGACTGTACACCGCCCCAAGTCCCTTTTGGGAGAGGGGGCAGTCTATAAGCGCTAATAAAAGTAAAAGTAAAGTAAAATGCCTCGCTTGCTCTTTTGTCCACCCGGACCGCCTCGGCGTCGCTGTGGCTACATCCGTCCGGCTGCGCCCGGAAGCTGCGGAGGCAGAAATGTTGTCGGCGCTCCCGGATGACGAAGCCATGAAAGCGACTGTGTCGTTCCCCAGTCGCTTTCGTAGCTTCGTCATCAGGGAGCGCCGACAACATTTCTGCCTCCGCAGCTCCCGGGCAGGCCGGACAGAGGTAGCCAGAATGGCGCCAAGGCAGTCCGGCGGGCGAGCGACCGAGAATCAGGCTGCCTCGCTCACTCTTTCGTCCACCCGGACCGCCTCGGCATCGCTGTGGCTACATCCGGACGGCCGCGCCTGGGAGCTGCGGAGGCAGAAATGTTGTTGGCGCTCCCTTTATTATATATAAAGTATATAATATTATATAATATTATTTCATGAAGAGAGGTGAGGCTCTGCCTCCCCTGCCTCCCCTGACCGCACGTCCCTACATACATACATACATACATACATACATACATACCAGCCCAGAAAAGTCAGTATAATAAGACCCTTAACATACTTGATGCCCGGGTCCAGGCCCATAACTAGGTCTTCAAGACTTACCAAAGGGAAGTCCTAATCTCTGAAGGGAGAATGCACTAAACAGCTGGGTCTACAGTTAAGAAGGGATATCTCCTGGTTCCTGTCAGGCAATATTCCTTGTCTATAATCTATTAATCAAAACTATACATCATACTTATTTTCACGCATCAAGTCTATAAGTGGTTTCTAGTAAGCAATAAACATAGTGTCTTTTCTCAAGAAGTTATTTTAGTCATCTCACAAGATCCATCATTTTCTCCAGCTAATCCTCCACTGTGGATGTCCCAAAGGTGCTTTTTCATGAGGCAACTGGACTTTCTGGTTTTTGTTTGAAGATGTTTCGCTTCTCATCGAGGAAGCTTCTTTAGCCATAACTGGATGACTGAGAATCTCCATAGACCTCCACTGTGGATATTTCTAAATATTTCCATCTTTATATTTAAATAATCTCACTGGAGTCATAGAAAAACAGAATTCCAAAACCTTTCTCTAATTGTTTGTCCATCAACCTCAAAAGAAAAATCTTTCATATCAATTGTATATTAATCTTTAAAATCCCCCGAATCAGTATATGTATTTGAATTCAGACTTTTCTAGCTTTTTTACATTTCCACCAAACATGATAAATGTCCCTTCCTGTTGGTCACATTTCCAACATAAATCTAAAGTGCCTCTATAACATGGGTGCCAAACTTGCCATGTCACATTGTCATCATGTGACATTTCGTGATGCTTTCCCCCTTCGCGGAGTTGGAGTAGGCATGGCCTACATGTGATGCCCAACTTTTGTGGCTTGGCAGCCCAGCTGGGGGGGGGGGAAAGGGGAATTGGACTACGTGAGTGGTAGACCAGTGCATGCGCGCATGAAGCTCAACTTGTGTGAGCAGCAGCCCAGAATGCATGTGATTTTACCCACAGCTCAATCTATGCAAATTAAGCTGCGTGTTCATGTGCCCATGTGCCAGCCCACTACTCATGCAAGTCAAGCTGTGTCCTCACACTGGCCTGCCACTCGCCATGGCCCAGTAGTGGGCTGCAACCCGGGGGCTGGGGACCCCTGCTCTAGACAATTTTTCTGGTGACATGTACCAATGATACATTATTTTATAAATATGCCCTTTAAGATTATAACATTGTGAAAATTTCAATTCTTTCAGTTGCATATTCTCTTATTGTTCCATCTGTATATTATTATCAAATTTTAGCCTATTTTATTATAGATTTCTTCTGTTTCAAAGAAAAGTGCTTATATTTTAGCAATCACATGTTCATCATTCGTATATAACTCTATTTCAAACTCAGTCTTACAAAGTTTAAGACTGAGAATTAAACTTTGAATTTAAAACATTCTTTTGTTTATTTTAAGTCTTTCTAATGTTGTAAATAAGAGAACCATTGAAAATTATATCCACCAGATATTCTCTTGATTTTATTTTACATATTCTTTGACAAAATTCTAGTATCTTAGCTAGTTAGCTAATTGTGTTTACCTTTTATTTCTTGTCTATAAAATGTCTCTTGTGCTGAGAAACAAAGATTTGTTTGGGCACAACCTGAGTTTATATCTATTTTATATTATTAATATAGCACTTCTAATGTAATAATTTTTAAAATCAACATTAACCTTGATTTTATCATACCACAAATATGCATGTCATCCAAATCTCAGGTTATGTTGTTCTAACTCCCAAATCCTTCTGTTTCTCAGCAACAAACCCAACCCCCCCACCCACCCCCACAATTTAACCGAGATCAAGTAGCAAGTTAAAAATATAATTTAAAGCCATGTAAACCGAATCCTTCTTTCCTTTGAATCTTGTAAGATCTTATATTTATCTCATATTTTTTCCCCTGCCACACAAATTTAAATATATTCTTCTGCCAAAGTTAAAACTGTGCATCGATTGTCAAAATGTGTATTTTCTGAAAGAATAACATCATTCAAGATAAGGCATTCTTTTTTATCACAGAATTTCTGTCCAGTAATGACAGTTATAATCTCTCTGATTTTACCATTTCTTTTAAAATTTCATTCCATGTCTTCACATAGTTATTTTGAAATACACAATTCATATTTGTCATAGTTATAGCCAGATATTTTACATACTCATCAATTCTTTTAGATCTTCTATATTCACATTTGTCAGTTTGGTCTTCTGTTTATTAATCCTGAAATATTTTAATGTGATCATTAAAATTTCAATTCCCTTTAAAGGATCTTGTGGAACCATCACAAAAGTTCTTAATTTCTTAATTTCTTTTTTAATCTGTAGTCCCACAATCTCATCTTTTCTTATATCTCAATTTGTTATTTCAAGAATCAAATTGAACAAGAGAGAAGACAATGGACATCTCTGTTTTGTTCTTTTTTGTGACTCTCCGGGTTTTGTTAGATGACAATTGACAATTTTTATGTTTTCTGTGAAATGTAACCAACCTTTCCTATTTTATAAATTTTCTTCAAAATTAATATCTTCCAAAATTGTGAACAAGAAGGCTGAATTCACATTGTTAAAGGCTTCCTCTGCATTCAAGATGAATGAAGCTTATTTTTCATTATATTCCAAATATTCTAAAAATGTCCACACTTTTCTAACATTGTCCTTTAATTGTTTTTTTGAAGTAAAAACCCACATTGAATCTCATGAATACATTCTTGTATGGTTTTTTTCAGGCTATCAGCTAAAATCATTGTGAAGAGATTGCAATCAATATTGATCAATAATATTGGGTTATACCTTCTTGTCAAAGTCAATCTTATCCTAATTTAGGTATTAATGCTATTTTGGCTTCTTTCCAACTCTCTGGCATCTATCCTCACAGTAGGATAGAGTTCATTGTATTTTGTAAAGGTCTTAAAAGTCCATCTTCAAAACATTTATAATAACCCAGGAAGCCATCTGGTCCAGGCACCCCAAAATTGGCTAAAACTTTAATATTTATTAATAATATTTATGAATTTTCACTAGAACCCAGTGCGGTTGTTCTAAATCTTAAAAAAAAAATGACTTCTCTAATTGAGCCAGAATTTCTAGCTCTCTTTCCAACTCTTTGTCTAATAACTTCTGTCTTATTCTTCAAAATTTCCATTTCGTCGTTAATCCAGATACTGTTTATAGAGCTTTCCGTCTTCTTAATTTCTTCATTGATGACCCCTACTATCTTTACAAGTCTTTCATCCATTCATTTTTCAAAAACTGTCAATTTAATATCGAGCGATACAGCTAATTTACAAGCCAGTTGTTCAAACATTTTCTGAAGCAAAACTAGTGTAATTCTTCTATCTTCTAGTGATCAGTCCCTCCCTGGGAAGAATCTTGCTACTCTTGCTATTCTTGCTACTTTTCTGGTGGTTGCCACTGTAATCCAAATTTTAATCCAAAAATGAAGGGGTCACAAATAAGGGAAAAAGAAAGGCTTCTATTGCCAGTTTTTCCTCTTTTGTCTTCCTCTACCCTTAATACTTTTGTCTCAGGTGACAATCCACAGTTGTAGTCAGCATCACAGTCAAAACCTCTATAAGTACAGTCAATGTCACAGTCTAGCTCATGCACAGGTACAGTATAGGCGATACCTTGCTCAGTAGTAGTAACTGTGAGAGGGATCTTGGAGTCCTAGTGGACAACCATTTAAATATGAGCCAGCAGTGTGCAGCAGCTGCCAAAAAAGCCAACACAGTTCTAGGCTGCATCAACAGAGGGATAGAATCAAGATCACGTGAAGTGTTAATACCACTTTATAATGCCTTGGTAAGGCCACACTTGGAATACTGCATTCAGTTCTGGTCGCCACGATGTAAAAAAGATGTGGAGACTCTAGAAAGAGTGCAGAGAAGAGCAACAAAGATGATTAGGGGACTGGAGACTAAAACATATGAAGAACGGTTGCAGGAATTGGGTATGTTTAGCTTAAGAGAAAGAAGGACTAGGGGAGACATGATAGCATTGTTCCAATATCTCAGAGGTTGCCACAAAGAAGAGGGAGTCAAACTATTCTCCAAAGCACCTGAGGGTAAAACAAGAAGCAATGGGTGGAAACTAATCAAGGAGAGAAGCAACTTAGAACTGAGGAGAAATTTCCTGACAGTGAGAACAATTAATCAGTGGAACAGCTTGCCTCCAGAAGTTGTGAATGCCCCAACACTGGAAGTCTTTAAGAGGATGTTGGATAGCCATCTGTCTGAAACGGTATAGGGTTTCCTGCCTAGGCAGGGGGTTGGACTAGAAGACCTCCAAGGTCCCTTCCAACTCTACTATTGTATTGTATTGTATATTACATTTATTTTTTGTTTTGTAAAATTCACAAATTATTGTTGTTGCAAAATTTTTATTGGTTTTAAAATATATAGGGAAGGGTAAAAGGGTGTACACGAAAAATTTTTGCAGCTTCCATACTGGTGGCGAGAATCTCCCCTAGAAACTCACAAATTTAACAATCTTAGAACTAAAATATAAAAGAAAGCATCAGAACAAATTTAACCATTATTATCAAACATGTTGTCTACTATTTTTTCTCTGTTACTTTTGTAGTATCAACAATTACAATTATTCCAAATACATCACAAATTATTTACACTCTTTAGAAATAAACAAAAAACTTTCCCATCAAGGTCCAGTTTATCTATTTAAATTTAAATTTGTTCAAAAGCACTTTTATTTTTTCCCTTAAAATAATCTTTCAAAATAACTTTTTCCTTTGTCCATCTTAAACTTTCTTTGTTAAAAAATTTCCTGCAAATTTTTAAATCTTTAAAATCTTTTTCTTCTTTATTCTTTTATAAGAAAGAAATTCACCTATTCACTTATTCTCCTGCTCAGAAAATCTCTGACATGTGGTGAGGTTTATGGCTGGTGAGGCACTGACCCAGAGGTGGGTTTCAAAATTTTTTAGACTTGTGGACCAACTCCCAGAATTCCACAGCCAGGCATGCTCAGTTCCGATTTAAAGTGACAGCATTTGTTTTTCTCCTTTGCGAAAGAAGTTTCCTTCTTTCTTTTTCTCTTTCTTCTTCCTTCCCTTCCTTCCTCCCTCTCCCTGTCCCCCCTCTCTCAAACACACACACACACACACACACACACGTTGAATTGCACTACACACACTTTCCTCCAGCCCTGGAATGATCCAGCCCAGCTTCACTGATTACAGGTTTGAAAAGGCAAAATGGCACTGCCTGAAATCAAACTACACTTCGGGAGGGAGAGCACAAGTTTGAATTCCTCCCCCTCTCTCTGACCCACATGTACCTTTTCCAGATGTTTCAGAGAGGATTTCAACTCTGCTCTTGCCTCGGGTCCTCTGAAGAAGCCCCGCCCAAATGAGCACCCTCTACTATGAGGCAGGAGAACTGCGTGCCTCACTTACGTCAGGAATTTTTAGGCTTTTAACCCTTGCTTAACTCTGCTCGAGTGATCATAAAATGCCTAAAGTCAGACTAGATGAGGCATGCAGTTCTCCTACTTCATAGTAGAGGGTGCTTTTTTAGAGCTTTTTAAACAGTTAAGTTAAGCAGAGTCATCCACGGTGAGGCAGCAACTAGTTCAGCCTGACCTCAGCTCTCGCCTTTTTCCTTTTACATTTTTTTTTCTTTTCATGATAACAGTGGTGAGACTGTGCCTCCCCTGCCTCCCCTGACTGCACATCACTGCATAATGGTATTTGGGAAAGATCTTGGGAGACTGGGCAAAGAGTTGTCCTAAGGGTGCTTTTTCAAAAGGCAAATGGACATTATTTTTCCTTGAAGACATTAGAATTGAAAAAGCTTCCTGGATGAGAAGAAAATGTCTTCAAGGAAAAACAAAAAGTACCTTTGGGTTGACTGGATGACCTGGATGACTGAGAATCTCCATAGACATTGGATTATGAAGAGTTGTTTCCAAGGGAATGATCAGATAATAGAGAGCATAGCTTGTAACCGGGAAGTGAATTGGGCAAGTGACTCATAAGAAATCCTCCCTAGTTTTTCACACTGTAAAGGAGACAGGGGAGAAACTGAATAGTGAAACTTCTGTTAATGAAGCTTTACAGTGAAATAGAATTGGCTTGTTAAGTTGTGTTTCCTGTATGGTCTGCTTTGCAAAGCTGATTTCCATCATGCAAATATCTTATCTGACCATTGACAAGGTCTCTTTGCTCAGTCTCCAGGTCTTTCTCACACACCATTACATCTTTAATGTAAATTACCTATATTTGGAGGTGATTGAGAAATGAAGTTCATGCAATTCTTATATTCATATCGGCTACATTTCAGCTCTCAACTTGATTGAAACCCATCAGTTCCTAAGTGCTCAGATCATGAGCCAACTGAGAAAACCTCAGTTCCTGCATTCTGCTTATGAGGAACAGCTGTCCAGAGGTCAAGTGGGCGATCTCAAAATCTATCCTTTTTCTGGAGAGACTTTACCCCTAGAATCCATCATCTGACTGCTCATCTTTACCACAATGCTGTCCCTGTTCCTTCAAGGGACATCTAGTTCATATGATCATCACTGGAAACCCCAAAATAAATATATTCCCAATATTATTTTGCTGAACAATCTATATCCCTTGAGACAAGCAATGTATTTTAAGGTAGTGTTCAAATGGTAAATTATCTGTGTGTATTACATAGCATGGGAAATTGTCATCTTAATTAAATACCCCCCCAAATAATATGTATGTGAAATACAGAAGCAGTTCTGGTTACAGAACTGATTAATTCAATTATAACGAAAAAGACAAAATAGATAAATTTATATTGTCTTAATTTAACTATAATGATTTACACTATGGGAAATCAATTTCTGTCATTTTCATGTTATTTAAACTGATATTGAATTGAGCACTTATAAGACATTCATATACACCTGGAACTCTGTGTATAATGCAACAGGTGAACAATTCCATTCATCAAAAGTTTACTAAAAGCATGGCTAGTCAGGAGAACAGAAGATCGTAAGGAGCAGACAAAGATTAATTATACCTGTGCTGGTGCAGCAATGTTTGTGTTCAAAACAAATTATATTTGCTTGTGCTTAAACGATGCATAAATCTGATCCATGCAGATGAACGTGTGTTCAGGATGACTGAGCACACTTGTTTGAATGTCATATTTATCCCTGTATTTTGTCAGAAAATTAACTTCTTTGGAGTTTGTGCTTGAGCTGAGCATATGGTTGTTGATCTCTGGAGATGACAGTCTATCTGAGCAATAGCTCCTTATGGTTTCAGCTCTCCTCTGCTGGCAGATGCTTTGGGCTTTTCTACAATTAAGTGGAGATCATCACTGTTTTCTTTGAGCACTGCTGTGCCTTGTACTCTGAAGTATTTTGTTAATCACTGTCTGCCTTCGACAGAAGCTGCCAAAGCTCTCATTAAGTTTGAATTTTGAGATGTCATGCTCGAATGATGGAATTTCAACCCTTTTCTGCATGAATGGAATTGGCTGTGGAGAAGTGCTGGGGATGGGGGGGGGGGGAGGACTCTAAAGTACATTTGTTTTACATTTAACCTGGAACAAAAATAAAATAGGAACTTTGTCTTCAACTTTGTTTTAAACCCAGATAAGATCTTGCTTCTGCTCTTCTTTAAAGCTCATAATTACAGGGCACTAACCTTGTCATCTGCAGGGCATTTCTCTGTTGCTTCCAATTAATAATCCATCACTGCCTTGTTCACAATTTGAACTTTAAACCTTCCTTCCTATCCCAAATATTGTGCTCATTATTGCATGGGAGTCATTGCAAATGACATGACAGATGCTTCACATACGTTAAAGGGTGACATAGACATGTATGCTATGATGGGTTTTTGATAAATTCTTATTGGATCAAAAATTAATGTTATTTTTGCCCTTCAAGAAAAATTGCCTGCACGTGTTTGCAAATAGAAAACAAAATGCATCTGTTGTTGGTTTAATGATTTGCAGCACAAAACTAAGTGTTTTGGGGAAAACAGTATGAGGAGACATTGCCCATTTCTCATGGTAAATCTATTTGTTTCATCTGGATCCATAAAAGTATGCCTTAAAGAAAAAGTTAAACTAATTAACTGCATTGCCTAATCATTTACAGTCATAAACTAAGAATTGATTAAGGCAAATACACAGCCAAGTATCTCAGAAAAATAATATTTTCATGATGAATAGGACAGTTCACAGTCCTGGTAACAATTACTTTATTGAGCATAAGTGCTGGATTGGATTTGTATTTATGATTTTCCCTCTTAATAATGTAAGAAATACAGAAGTGTACAGATGTTAGGGAATATAAAATTTTAAAACCATGCAAGCTAGCTTCAAAGGGAGATTTTGTGTTGTTCTTTATTGATATTGTTCATATAAAGCAGGTATAGGCAATATGTAAACCACAAGGGCCTTTTCTGTAAATCTCAGGATCTGATTACAATTGCTGAAAAACGGTGGAACAACTTCTACCTTTTAGACAGGAAAGACATAAAAAAATACATGCAGAGAACCTACATACTATATGTAGAGCCTAAACTCTGTGAATGTGCATGCTCTCAAGGTAAGTAGGATCCTCCCTCACAAAATGGCTCCCATATTAACATCCTATATATTGGAAGATGATGTGAAAAGGCATTGCTTCTTAACATTAATTGTGTGTGTGTGTGTTTGTGTGTGTGGGCACTTTTAAGTTAGTGTTGAGTCCTGTCATAACTGGTTTACAATCTTGATTTCCTAAGGGTCACAGCATGAGCACTCAGTTCTACAGAAATTTCAAACCAATGTTGCCATGCCCAAATTTATCATTCTAGACATATGAACTTCCCATTTCTTTGAGGAATATTTGAAGGCAGGATAATATATGTTGAACACACAAGATTATCATAATGTCAGTTGTGACCTACCTACATAAAGAGATCCAAGTCCAGCCCTTCAATTCCATTCATCCTTATCTAGCACCAATTTTGTGCTGACCATTACTTGATCAGATTCCTGTGAATAGGCTTCAACAAGCCATTTATGCTGCCACCTACATGAATGGTCTTGATTTTTTGTGCCTGACAGTATTGGTCTCAGTATCCAGAAACAATCCATCAGCTCCTATCTGGCATTCAGTTCCTGTGTGCTTATACCTACCAGCCTGGCAGTTGTTAGCAGGAAAACAAAGGTTCCTAAAAAATCTAATAGGTCCTAAGTATGTATATATGTATGTATGTATTATTTTCACATATTTATCAACTTACCCATATTTTTTAGAGTATAAGACCCACCTTTTTCCCTCAAAAAAGAGGGAAAATGGGCCTTTTTTGCTCAATTTCCTTCCCCCAGCCCCCAGAAGCACTCTATCAGTTTCCTAATGTCCTTTTTTTGGACAAAAAACAGCCCCTTTTTTGCAAAAGATGGGCAATTCTTTGCTCATTTTTGCCCCCCTCCCAAACACTCTACAAGCCTCCTAAGAGCTATTCATTCCCTTTTTGTGGGAGGTGGGAAAAAGGCCTGTTTTCGCTAAAACTGGGTCATTTTGGGGAGGTTTGCAGAGTGCAAAAACTTTTTTAAAAAATTTGCCTCTTCAAAACCTTGGTGCGTCTTATACTCTGGTGCATCTTATACTCTGAAAAATACGGGACTCTATAAAAGAGAATGAAAGTACTCAGAATGTTCTATATATTTTAAACACTCGATACATTTCTTTTAAGTAAAAGGCAGATATGTCATGAGTCTTAGCAGTGAAATATTGCAAGGCAGCATTGAAATGGCACAGCTTGGTGGCCTCCTGCCAGTGATCTACAGGCAGGTGACATGTCCTTTTTTCTTTAGAGATATGTGCCACAAAATAGTACAATCCCTCTTGCTGCTTTATGCTTCATTTTCCAGAAATAATACCTGACTGACAAAGGGAGAAATGCTTTCCTTTTTTGATATACAGAGCTGGTGATGACGTTGCATGAAATATAGCTAAGTTTGTGATAGTTGATATTGTCATGAGATGGCCATGATCACAAAACAATCTTTCATGTTATCAGCTTAGGTTGCCTGACTTCTAGCTGAAATACATGTGCTGTTTGCAGCAGCTGGCGGTGTGACATCCATCACCATCATGTTTCCCACCCAAAAGAATCACCATAAAAAAAATGGAATCCCAAGTATAGAAATCAAAATCATAACCGCAAATACTAGCGGTAGCCCCTGACTTACAACCATAGCCGAGCCCAACATTTATATTGCTAAATGAGATATTTGATAAGTGAGTTTTCTCCCATTTTACGATCCTTGTTGTCACAGTTGTTAAGTGAATGACTACAATTATTAAGATAGTAACACAGTTGTTAAGGAAATCTGGCTTTCCCCACTGACGTTGCTTGTCAGAAATTTGCAAAAGAATATCACATGACCTTGGGACACTGCAGTTGTCATGAGTCAGTTTGCCAAATGTCAGATTTGATCATGTGAACATGGGGTCATAAGTGTGAAAAATGGTCATAAATCAACTTTTTCCAGTGCTGTTGTAACTTCAAATGGTCACTAAATGAACTGTTGTAAGTCAAGGACTACCTGTATATGATTAAATATGCTGATAAAGAAAGCCCTACATTTAATTGCTTTTTAAACGTATCTCTGGACATCATATAGGTCTGTATCCAGCATTATGTACGACACTTTAGCAATGAGATCTCTCTTTCCTCTGTGCATCCCTGTGTGCTCTCTACAGAATATCCTAATGCAGAGGTCTTCAAACCTGGCAACTTTAAGACTTGTAGAATTCAACTCCCAGAATTCTCCAGTCAGAGAATTCTGAAATTGAAGTCTACAAGTCTTAAAGTTGCCAAGTTTGAAGACCTCTGTCCTAATGAATGAGGAGAGTAAGCCAGCCCATTAGTGAATAATACTGTGTTTCCCCAAAATAAGACAAGGTCTTTTGATACCAGAAATAAGCTCTTGGCCTTATTTTCAGGGAGGTCTTATTGTTTTTGAGGTGCAGAAGGCAGCGAGTGTGGTCACCTCATGGCTGCTGCTGTGTTGCAATATTTTTGGGGAGGCTTATTTTCAGGGGAGGGCTTATTTTAGCACTTGCACTTAAAAGTCCGATTGGGCTTATTATAGAGGGAGGTCTTTTTTTTCAGGGAAACAGAGTAGCAGATGTTGTACTAATGGCAAATTTATCCAGAAGGACTGAATTGGATAAAACCAGTTCATTTAATAAGTTTTTAATTAGTAAATTGTTTGCTGTATATAAAATTGCAAATTTATATTTGTCAAAAAATAACCTAAACAGATATCTTGGAAGAGTTCGTCCTTACATGAAGATAAAGTGAGGGAGAGGACAGCACATTCAGACTTGGAAGGTTGATGTCAGCCCAAGAAGGTAGTCTTAACTAAGAAACTAATGCCATATAGATCAGGACTACTTTTATTGTAGCAGCTGTAGGAACGAACAGAATTGTGCACTGGGACTGGGAAGTTAATGATAGGAGCTCTGGCATGGGTGTACATATATGATTATTCTGAAGATTGTATTGGATCTCAACATGCTTTGTTGTTCCTTATTTCTCCTGAACAGAGCTGGTACACAAGTTGGACATTTTTCTGGATTTATAGCTGCTGGTCAAGTAATAAGTGGAGACATGTCCAACAAGGCTGTCACACAACTGGATTGACAAATGTGACCCTTTGTGAGTCAGACTGTCAGAGTCATGGTCACTCAAGGCTTTCTCATCACCCAATTGGACCATTTTAAATAAAGATGTCATTGCAGATCATCTGAAAGCTTAAACTGGCTGAGCCTGAAGCAATAGTTGTACTTGTTGCCATTGGGTCAATTCAGATAACCCCTCTGCATTAGAGACCACAGTAGCTGACTTGGACTATATACAGGAAGTACCCTAGGCACTTGAACCACTTTCACATGACCTGCCTCCATAGAATTCTGAGGATCCGATGGCAGGACAAGGTGACAGACACAGAAGTCCACACATGCTGGGAAGGCAATGTTGCAAGGATGTCAGACTATCACATCCCTAAACAGTGCCTCTATGGTGAGCTGTCTCAAGGAAAGCGATTGCACGGGGAACCAAAGAAGTGATAGAAAGAAATGTTGAAGGCCTCCTTCAAGTCCCTGGATATTGACACCAACTCCTGGGAAACCCTGGCACAAGTTTGATCGACATGGTGCACCCTGATCCACCAAGGCTGCCAGACATCTGAGGACAGAAGAACAACCATAGCACAAGAGAAGCAAGCACTTCACAAAGCAGGAGCAGCAAACCCTGCAAAAATGGTGCCCACACATGTCTGCCGACATGTGGCGAAATGTTTCATGCCCATATAGGCCTTTCCAGCCACTTGTGAACACATCATGGACAGCCCACAACCTGTTAGATGTCAAGGTCATCTTCAAACACGATGGACGAACATCAGCTGCCAATAAGTTTCCAGATGCAATTCATGGTACTGGTTATCATTTTAAAGTCCTTCTTGTCTCAGGATATGGGTTATCTTAGAGACTGCATACTCCAAAGTGAATCTGCCTATCTAGTAAGATACAGGGGAAAGATTCTGCTGAAGTTTCCTGTTTCAAAAATAGTTCCATCTAAAGTTACTATAGCAGGACTTTCTCAATGGTGGCACTCCTTTTATGGAAAAAAACCTTGCTTGCCTACTGTCTAATCAGTTTCTATAAATAAGTAAAGAATAAACATTTGGGAACTTAACTTTTGGTATCTGTATCTGTTTGTAATTTTTTATTGTCAGGTTGCTTTTAATCTGTTATGTCTGCTTATACCACTCTGAACCACTAGGAGTAGACTGCCATAAAATGTTAGAAATAAATAAAATATAAATAAAACTGCGCATCTGCAAAGTATGCTTGCGTTAACATGCTGTATATTTGTTAGTTTGTATATTTAATTATCTTAGTTCACCTGGAGCTACAATGCGCAGTGAATATATTTAAACAGATGACATAACACCAGTTTTTGTTTAAATATTAGCTTGTAACAAAGAGAAGCATGAATAAGCGTAAGAGCCTAGTGTGTACTGTAACTCTGAGGAAACAGATGTTCTGTGTTTATTTTATTTATTTCCACTTATAGTCCACACTTTATCAACAATATGCCACATAGGGAAATAGTAAAACAAATCAATGTTAAACCTCCTAGTTGCTCAGACACTTTTTCAAAATGTGGCATACACTGAAAGTGAATAAGTTGGGTGTATGCAGTAAACATTCTTTTCTCTTTGGATCAATTTCTCACTACGTGTTTCCTTGTACTTCAATGACCTTAACAGGATAAAACCTGTGGGTTTTCCCATTCATTTTGTTAATCTCATACCAGGCAATCCTTAAATGTCACTGAGGTCTTCAACTGCCAACTGTCTAGGCTTTGCTATCTTGAGATGGACTGAGAATGCCCCACACCAGCTACTGTTCCTCAGCTATGTGTTATGGTTCCTGAAAATTCCTTCTCTTAGGAAGGCAAAAGTTTTCTGATAATGACACTAGAACTCACTGTTTCTATGAAGATAGGTGGTCTGTTTATTCCAGGGGTGTCCAAACTTGGGAACTTTAAGACTTGTGGACTTCAACTCCCAGAATTCCCCAGCCAGCATGCTGGGAGTTGAAGTCCACAAGTCTTAAAGTTCCCAAGTTTGGACACCCCTGGTTTATTCTAAATATATTTATTTATTGGATTTGGACCAATAAGTAAGCTTTTTTCAACCAATTTTTATCGTGTCTTGTTCTAAACGTTTGACCTTATATTCTTAGCAATGATATTTAATAGTAATCTTAGGGTCCAATGCTCACATTTAGCTTCGCACTGTGTTTTTGCATAAATTAATTAAAACATATTCAAGAACCTATTAATTTGTATCCTTCAGTTCAATCTCCATGCACAGCATGGAGCCTTTCCTAGGTATTTTCAGCACTCCCTCACAAAACCCGTGAAGCCAAGGCCATTGAAAATCTTATATTTTAAGCTCCCAATATTAAAATCAGCTTTCTTGGAGACAATTACCTTGGTGTGATGAACATGCAAAATTTCTGCCTTTCTGAAAACCGAATTATTTGTTGGTTTCACTACATAAACACAAACTCGAATTAAGGCCGTTTACCACTATTCTCACAAAGTCTGTGTCAGTATTCTAAAAATCTGTTGTAATATCTATGATTTATCCAATATCTAAGGTCCCCTAGAATTTTCATTACATATTTTTTTACCACAATTGTGTAGAAGGCATGAGGGACTTTTAGTATCCTAAAATGAATGAGAAAGGGGCTGTCAGTTTCATCTCCTCATAATGAAAAACAAATAACTCCATTGTTGTTGGCTTTTTGTCTGTAGCCAACAAAGACTCATTATTGTAGGTGAAGTTTCATTCTACCACTTCGGCTTTCTTCTTTGTTGATGTGCCTTTTTCTGATCTTTCAAGACCTCCTATTTAGGTTCAACCCTTGACATATATAAAATATGTGTGGTTGTAAAATCTTAAGACCCTATAGGTAAAGGTAAAGGTTCCCCTTGCATATATATACTAGTCGTTCCAACCTCTAGGGGGTGGTGCTCATCTCCATTTCAAAGCCAAAGAGCCAGTGCTGTCCAAAGACATCTCCGTGGTCATGTGGCCAGCATGACTAAACACCGAAGGTGCATGGAGCACTGTTACCTTCCCACCAAAGTGGTCCCTATTTTTCTACTTGCATTTTTTACATGCTTTCAAACTGTTAGGTTGGCAAAAGCTGGGACAAGTAATGGGAGCTCACTCCGTTACATGGTGCTAGGAATTTGAACCCCCGAACTGCCAATCTTTCTGATTGGCAAGCTCAGCATCTTAGCCACTGAGCCACTGTGTCCCTTAAAGGCCTGATACATTTTGGCAAAAAACTCGCTAAAAATTAGCACCTGCTTTCATGTCCTTTTAGGCAACCTTGCTAATCACATATGAATATAATACAAATAGACATAAAGAACAAATTACATAATTGTGTAACTGGAGTAAGTAGGTTATCTGTGCATTCAGCCATACCTTTCATAAGTAGTTTATTTCACAGATATTTAGGGGGTTTCCATAGGTTGCTTAGATAGTCTTGGAAATGGAGAAAACATGATGAACTTTGCCAAGGAACATAGCACTATAGTTACTGTGAAAAATTCTTCAGAACATTCTAATGCTTCTGTGCTTCTTAATGCTTCTTATCCACATATGTGAATACTTGGACAACTCAAGGAAATTTCATTATAATTAATCATCTTTTCCTATCTGAAGTACAGATTTAGTAGTTTATAGAGCTGACATTTTACATCTGAAAGAAATATATACTTTGAACTATCTTTAGCAGTAATAAAAACATAGGAAATTCTATTTCTACACAAAATAGGCAGTTTCAAGCAGCCAAGATCTGTTCAATAAATTGTTATGCATTTATCATTAGTAACATAATATGGTTATTTGCAGGGGGAAAAAACCCTATCAAACTCACCATAATGAATACTGTGGGAGACGTCCTTTTAGACAGAGAGGTGGAGAACTGACTAAAATGACAGAAAGCAAGTATTGTATTCTCTAAAGATGGAGATAACATTTTGGAGTTTATTCTCCCCATTCCTTGTGCAGCCAGGGACAATGGTTGAAAACAAAAAGAATCTCCATACTAAAAACTCAAGCTAACATAAAATAAAAGATACAACTACAAAGGTAGCTTATATGAAACTTATCCTTGCCATACACACAGAATCAGTAAGCCTTCCAACTTAAGTTGTGGGTGTAAGCAACACTTAGCAATAGAAATAACATTTGCACTTACTGGTATATACTGCTTCATAGTGCTTTATAGCCCTCACTAAGAGGTTTACAGAGTCAACGTATTGCTCCCAACAAGGTGGATGCTCATTTTACTGACCTTGGAAAGATTGAAAATGAGTCAACCTTGAACTGGTGAGGATTGAACTCCTAGCAGTAAGCAGTGAATTAGCCTGGAATACTGCATTTCTAACCACTTGGCCACCATATATAGTGTCTAGTTCCCTTCCTTTTCTCTGAGGAAGTGATTTCAAGTTGAGGAATCAGTTCTCTTCTTTATGTGCGTAATGATTTGAGCCTAGGCCACATAGCAGGGTGGCCTGGTAATCCAGAAGGTGCTTTTTCTGCAGCCTTTTCATTATCATTTTCTGGTGTCTTCCTTCAGACTTCTTTTCCAATTCCCCCCAACTTTCCTCTTGCTCTTTTTTAGTGTGGCCTTTAGGCTAAATCCGTGTGCCTTCGGCGTTTAGTCATGCCAGCCATATGACCACGGAGATGTCTTTGGACAGCGCTGGCTCTTCGGCTTTGAAACAGAAATGAGCACTGCCCCCTAGAACAACTAGCACATATGTGCGACGGGAACCTTTAGGCTCAAACAGACATTAAGTCTGCTGAAAATCACAGTCTGCTGTGGTGACTTATTCAAAAGGAGGCTGGTGTTTAACTGACAACAGCTAACTATGTGGAATGTTTATTGTGTGTCAGATTTTATGTTGCTCTGTATTGCATTTTTTTCTGCTTGGAATAAAAATGCATTGATATAAAAATTTAGAAGGCTTAAAGAAAGATAAGAAATCAGCTTCTTTTATTGAGGGTAGAGTTATCTATTTCAATGTTGCTGCACAGATATGTCAAAGTTTCATTCCAATTCTTGAACACATTTATAATATTCGCTGTAATAAAAATCAACAAAAAACTGAACAATAGGATCTTGTAGCTCAATAGTGGATTAGTTGTTCATAATATAAACTAATGTTTTTGCCACTTATTGACTGACCCATCCATGAGGAATATAATCAATAGCATTTTCCTATACAAGATAATGACAAGAGGTCTTGCCAAGATTTGCAGCCAAACAGTAATTAGTTGTGATTTCTTTGCTTGGCAAATTAAATCTAAATTGAAGGCTTCCCAGACATGCCCCAAATTTCAAGGATAAACATAAGGAGAACTGCTGTGTGGAACATCTAAAAATATAGTAGGCTCTTGGGCTATGCAGAGGAGTGATATTGGTTCCTTAGTATCAGATCTTTCGAAGTGCCTTGTAAAACAATTGCTGTTCAGACACAAGGAGATGGATATTTTCATTTATTCATACAGGATGTGGAATGCAGCTGCTTAGAAAGAGCATATCCTTGTCAAAACCATCTCTTAGCAGAGCTCCATGTGCTGCTAAAACTGGGCTCCATTTCCTTCTATTTATTCCTTAGGGCAGGTTGAGGCATAAATACCCAAATGTGTCAAAATTATATCACAGGTCCTGAAATTGTTAACACTTTTGTGATTAACATTCATTTGTTTACATCCAGGTTTGTTGTGCAAAGTGTGCAATGACATTTAGTTGCACATACATTAATTGCATATTTAATTATTTTATTTACTGATGAAATACATTTACTTAATTTTCAGTTCCTGGCACATTCATTTCAGGATAATCCCTTATACACCCTTTTGATTCTGTGAGCAACTCTCAGAAATAATGTGAAGGACAAGACCACCATGGAGAAGAAGCTTGCATGGATAGTTGCTGTATCACCTAGGCATTTGGTGAAATACCTTTGGTTTTGGTTAAATACATTTGGTTAAATTTGAAATACTAAGAATTCATGGGACCTAATGCTTGGCTTGGTTAAATTCTTTCAGACATTTACCTGAATGGAGCAGCACATATATCGATTATCTAGATAGCATCTATTGCATGTGTAGAGGGGCAATAGATCTGCTGTGCAGCACAGGCATTATCTTTGGTGATAAATGCCTAGTTCTTCCTTGAGAGGATTATTAAAAGAGTTCTCTAGAGGACAAAATGGTGGAAGGCACACATTTAATAGTTCAGGTACAAAGAGTCAGATTGTGCCAGTTGGTAAAAGTTAGCAGGAAGCTGTCACAATAAATGGCAGCAGCTGCTCATAGTTCTAAAGAGTATGTTCCAGTCAGAACTGAAAACTGATGGCATCTACATTAATACTACCTTAATAGTCCATCTGCTACTCCATAGGGTCCCTAGCTGCTGTATGGAGTCACAGGCATTTGACAGGCAGTCTCTGTATGCCAGATGAGCATTGTGCCAAATGTTTGAGGCTGCCTTGTATCATTCTGTTCTGTCAAACTTTCCCTACTCGTACATTAGGTAAGGAGTTATGAGGGTTTTTACAAAGAAAAAAAAAGCTACGCATCATTGCTTTTAGCATCAGGACAGCCAGGAGTTTGGAAGGAAAATTGCTTTGGTTACTCCCATCTCTTTTTATTGACAAGACACAGAAAATAACATTGGCTTCCTGTTAGCTTTTAGTGGCTGTGTTAACAAAGGATAGAGAGAAGTTTTGCAACAGCATCAATCACTGGTTCGACTTTGCATTTCATAAAACACTCTCCTATTATTTCAGGTAGCAATGAAAGCACATCCAAAAATCATAGTAACCACATGGAAAAAAAATTAAGCAATATTCAACAGAAAGAAGTCGTTTTAAAAGTATTCATTGCACAACTATATGCCAGCCTTGTTATATATTATTTCATGCAAGAACATGTGTACATATCTTTAGAATTTTTTGCAACTACGTTGGAATAAACGCTGCCACATCTTTAGAAGTGCAAAAAATGAGAGCAAATCGAAAAGCTAAGCAGCACTTAAAGCATTCAGAAATGCCAGAATGTGAAAATTGATCTTTCAAAAGACTGAACATTATCATTCTTCATGATACATTATTAGTGCATTGTGGTATAAATTCTTATGTAAATAAAGAGTCCACTATATATAAACTTTATTATTGTATCATTATTGTTATTATATATAGCCAGCCCACTGTGTTTTTCTGCTGGAAACAACCTGGAGTGATGCAGTTCTGTAAAACAAAATAGAATTAGAGGCTTTGCTATCTAGTGTAGGAAACTATTTACTTCACTACGCTGTACTTCTATATTTGCAAAGAAAATAAATATAAATATAAATCTCCACTTCTCCCCCATTCCAGATAACAAAGATCTGTAGCATTACCTCTTAAACATCATATTTGCTTGGAGGAGGAGCCAAAGTCGTGACAACACGACGTGCGATCTCAATGCTCTGAGATTGAAGTTGACACTTTTGCCACTGGGTGGTCCAAATGGACCTAAACTGTCCCGCAGAGATGGTGAACAGGAAGAATATGTCTTGCTGATCTCAGGGACATCGCAAAGTCCCTGATCGATCCAAGAGAAAGTCTTCAAGCCGGTGGCAAAAAATCCAGCCATTTGGCTGATGAAGTCGGGGCGGCTCCAAAATGGAAGTATATGGAAAGAGAAAATGTTTCCAGCTGGTGAGGAATTTTTACCTTTTTAAAAGTGACTGCCTATAAAAAACTTAAAATAAATTCAAATTGGAGAACAGAGGAAACAGCGGTGGAATTAAATTTGGAATGTTTTTTGACAGTGGGTTATCATTTTTTAAAATGCTATCTTCATAGATGGAATTTATGTAAGACTTTTAAAACGAATGGATTAAACCTTCTTCTATTTTTCTTTTTTTTCATTACTCTTTGTATCCTATGGTCTAAAATTTTCCTCTTTCATTACTGTGGGTGTTTTTCTAACTCATTTAAGAATTGGACTTTCTTTTCAACTTGAAATACAAAAAAGATATTTTAAAAAATTGCAACATTGTAGCAATAACACTGCTACTTCAGAGGCTAGAGTTTTGTGTATTGGAAACGAAACACTTTATTTTCTTTCACTGATTATCTTGGCTTGGGACTTTAACATCTTACTGCTTGCTTATAGAGAGTGATAAGAAGAAAAGCACACAGATGTTTCTTTGAAGTATTTCTAACCAGAGAAAGGTGAAAAGGAAATGATTATTGTGAATCGATGCTTACTCTTTGTTAAAACCTTCTATGTTAGAATAGCAGTGTTTATTAGCTGGAGATAATGGCACAATTTCAACAGAAGAAAAAAGTTTCAAGTCTGCAAAAGATATTCTCAGAAATACAGAAATTATCAAATACACGTGAGAGGATAGAGAAGAAGTTGAATGACTTAGTGCATTTAACAGCAAAATATGATGGAGAAGTTGAAGATGTTCATCAAATGGATAAAGTGGTGGTTAAAATCAAAAAAACCGAAGAGGAAAATGAATATAAAGAAATTAAAATTGGTGATATTTATGGTGATTGGTTTGTCTCTGAAAATGGAAAGAGTGGAATACTGAAAGAGGAATTAAATGGAGGAGAAACCTAGCCCAGATGGCAAGATACAGAAGAAGAAGAAATAAAAGACTTTTATGGATTTAAAGAGAGAAATCTTATTAGCAATAATTTTGATAACACCACCGACAATCAAAGATAAGCTGATTAAGGAAACAGAAGAAGGGCATCGAAATTACATGAGAGATTTTATAAGCAAAGAGTTGCTAAGAGGAGTCCATACAAAGTTGATTAAAGAGATGATTAGAGGACTGATATCACAAATAGCAGAAGATATGAGACTGTTTTGCTACTGGAAAGATACAGGTTGATAGATGGAAGAGTATAATTTAAAACTAGTTAAACTTAGTGAAATTTAGTGATAATAGATATAGTTAAACAAATAATCGATAATGATAATAATGTATACAATGTGTAGTGTCACGATAAGCAATAATGGGATATGAATATTGAATGGTACCTATGAAAGGAAGATTAGAATTATTTTGGATTATATATAAAGATTAATAAAAAAAGAATTAAGTTAAATATAGTTAAGTTTTGAATATCAGGGGGGAAATGTTATGATACAGGATATAGTTAAATAAAGGAGGGATAATGATAATAATGTATACATAGGTATGGGTACAACATAAGGAAATTTGATGTAAATTGCAAATAATTATTTGGAAAGAAGGATTAGAAAATTTTGTTATTGAATATTATGGATGGTTAGCTAGAATAGGATATAAAGATTCAGTACTATTGGAGGATTTTAGAAATAGTAAATGAAATGCTGGTATGTGGTTATGTATTAAATCTTGGTATATTCTATGATGAAAGATGTTTAAACAATTATAGTCAAATGAAAATGGAGGTATGATGATGGTAACATGTATAAATATATGAGTTTAAAATACTTGAGTTAATATGAAGTATGTTTGTTGACTGTGGAAAAGATGCATGTAAGCTTTTTTGTAACCAACTGATACACTTTCTACAGTATGCAAAGGAGGATATGTTGTGTTTGTCTTGAAAAAGAAAAAGAAAAAAATTTCTTTTAAAAGAAAAACACATCATATTTGCTTGAAGTAATCTAAGAAGATTCAGTTATGCTTATTCTGAAGCCTATTTAGTACAGCCTCATCTGTACTAAAAACCCCAAGAAACCTGGAACATCGATGATCTGTAAGTATTTACAGTATGTAGAACCTTTTTTTTACTTTGCTGAAAAGTTTGTTTTCCCCAAAAACTTCCATTGTAATCTAGAAATAATTGTATTTCAAGTATGGCTGCTTCTAAATATAGTGTTTGCAATGGCTTTTCTATTCAGTGCAATGGTGGAAGCGGATTCACATATAAATTTACCTTATTATGATATAAACATGCTTGTTCCTTTGAAATGAATGCTGAAGCAGTCTTTTATTTTTTTAATTGCTCTTTATATTCCTTGTGTTTTGTTAGACAAATTAATTTAGAACAGTGTATTCTAATCTGGTTGGTTTACAATAAATATTTACTGCTGAAAGGATTTGACAACCATTAGTTAACTTATAGAGGTTTGAGTGAAGTTGACTACCTCAAAAAGAGATTTGGGATGCCATTAAATTCGTGATTATTTTTATTGCATATTTATTATGGAGAAAGATTCTTTCTTTCTTCTGCTTGGCTTTGGTAACTATGGGTCATGTGTCTTCTGACTTTGATGAGTTGTTGTTTCCTGTTCTATCAGCAAAAGAAATGGTTTGGCTAATTCATTTTGTAGCAGTAGTTTAACTCTTTCAAGTTACTCAGGAAATATTCTCAACTTCCTAGCAGAGTTTAACAAATAGATATTAGAAGTTAACAACATTATAATTTACTAATGTGTTTATATTTACTTGAACAATAAATTACAGAAAAGCTGTACTTGCCTTTTAATTACTAGTGACCTTTAGTATATTTTAGTATAGATTTAATTCCAACTATAAAGCTGGAACAACTTCACCACCATCTGATTCAATTCACTTAGTGATCCCATGAGAGTAAAACAAAACTCCAAAGGTCCTCAGGGGTATCACTATTTGTTGAGTAAAGATTCTAATTTTCTATTGTTGTGAGATAATTTCACTTTATTGTCCTAAACACAATGAATATTCGTTAAATGGACATTAATGCACAATTGTATGGTGTCCCCCTCCCAAATAGGGCTTTGCTTTCTTTGAAATCTTCTGAAAATAGTCTTGTGGGTATGTTTGTGATTGTAAACTAAGAGTTCCCTCACCATTCTTTTCATGTTCCGAAGTTTTCTTTTCAAGGTAGAAGTGCCATAATAGAAGAGACATTTCTTGATGGCTTTCCAAAATACCTAAACATTATATCATGTGAAATATCAGATGAAATTAGTAAGCAACTTAATAGCAGTAAAGCAACTTGCTGATGGCATTACTATGGAGAAAATAAATCTGCCAAATATTTTAAAATGAAAACGTGTTTCTATTTATTTTTTCAAAGACTTTTTAATTGCAACCCCCCTTACTTACTTACTTTATTAATCTATGCTAGTCTGTTTAACATGGACTGTGTTAAAAGGGAACATTTTATAATTTGGTTTCCTGGTAGTTTTTAAACTTTTGTTCTCACCCTGAAGCGACTGGATGCAAATGTTATATCTCCTGATAGATCTAAAATTAACACGAGCCACTACTGTCTTTGACTGACACCTTTTGGATCTTTTCAAGCTTCTGCAAACTACTGGGTGTAGGCACTTCTAAAGAAATTGTCACTCATTTTAGCCACTCAATCAACATTTGTCACATTTTTGCATACTTTTATGAAAAACCCAACCTGGCACACCAGATGTGGCAAATTTATGGAAATGTAATGTTTTCATGCTGAAATGCTTTATGCAACAGAAGAGGGCAGTGCGTAATAAGCTTGGTTTGCAGCACTATGTTTCAGGCTGTTATAAAATCTTCTCCTTCGATAACCCTGTGTCTTTTGAAACAATCGGCCATAACAACTTCATCCATGTTGTTTCTCTTTGGAGGCTTGATAAATAGCTAGTCCACTTAAAATATTGCAAATCATACCCCCTTTTGTCACTTTCTCTGACAGATAATGTAGGATCAATACATGCAACAATATTTACAGCATACCTAGAACAGGTTATCAATGAAGTGAATGCTATCAAGATTTGCTTGTAATCCCTGAAGTCATGCATAAGAGAAAGCCCATTTATTTGAACTTCTGTATCTCTGGCTGATTTGGGATTTGGCTGTTCCCCAAGCCTGTCAAGTGCACAAAAGTATTATATGGTATATAATTTTTAAACTAGTTTTTATCCTACCTTTATTATTTTTATAAATAACTCAACTTAATACCTCTTCTTCCTCCACCACCACCCAGCAACCCTGGGAGGTGAGTTGATTGGTCAAAGTCACTCACCCAGCTTTCATGCCTAAAACATAGTCTTCTAGTTTCTAGTGTGGTGGCTTAACCACTAGACCAAACTAACTCTCTATCTTCTTTTCTTTTCCACATTTTAATTTTTTTCATATTTCCACTATGTTTCTTGTTTTTTGTTACTGGGTTAGGTTAAGTGTCAAGAAAAAGAAAAACTTTATATCAAGAATTTATCTTAGTACTTATTCCCTCATTTCCTGTAAAAAACCCCACCTCCTTAGTTGCTGGGGGAGATGCTGCCAGTATAACAAAAAACTGAAGAGAAAGAAGAAGAGGAGAAAAAAAGACTGTGGAAATAGTTAGAGAGAAGAATTGGAGAGTAGAGTTGTGTGAATATGTGGAGGAGTTGCTAGTTCCTCATCAGAAAAATCCATAGATGACTATCCTGGAGAAGGGGAAGACCTGGAGAGATGACATTTTCATTCAAGGCCCAAAATGGGAGGGAAGAGATTGTCTATTATTGGTAAAGTCCTGATACAAGTCCTTCCAGCAACAGAGAGGTAATAAGTGTTCAGCTGATCGGTTCAGGAGAAGGTCAAATTGTGATAGGTTCATTATAGTAAATCCAGCTGATTCCTTTGCCTTGATAAGCCCAGAAATTCAGGAGAGGGACATGGAGTGAAAGAGGTAAGAAGGAGAATTCCTATGGGTGGTGGTGGTGGTGTGGATACTACTTTCTGGGATAGAGACCTAGAGAGTACTGGCATGGGTAAATATGGAGTTTGTGTTGTATATACCTGCAGTAAATACTTATACATAACTTTACTGTGAACAATAGAAAGCATGAAAACGTCCACTTTTCCATGCTGTGAAGCAAAATACATATCCAGTCCTCCCCCTCCAAAAAACTCCCATCACACTTTAATAGTGGAATACCAAAATGGTTGATGACATAAGATATAGATTTAAAGCAACAGCACTTTAATCAAAAGTTACTTAGCATTTTATCAGATTTTTTCCTGTAAAGAGTCTTGTGGATAAATTTCCAATAGCCTTTGTAGTTGTCACAACATTAAAAAAAAATGTGATTTACTTCTTTCCAAAAAATTTCAATCAGAAATCCTAACTTTTTATTAAATAAATTTTTGAATGATCAGAAATAAAAGAAGATTCTTAACAGTTTATTTTTTTAAGAGGTTCTCATAAGTAAGATTTTTATTTTTCAGCCTAACCTGATTTATAACTTATACCAACAAATGGAGCACTCTTTCAAATTTTTATCAGTCTCTTACACAGGTCATGCTTGAGAAAGACATAGTGCTCTTTCAGATAAAGTAGAATTATGTTGATTAATAGTGGACTTTCCAGATAATTAAAGTGTTATTATAACCCTGCTTGCCAGTCTGAAGATTTGAATTAATTGTCTTATAGTGGTCTCTAATTAAATAAAGCAGATGGTACCTGGAAGATGGTTACCTGCTGTTGGAAAGGCAAGGCTGACCTTCTTTCCCGTGAAGAGGTCTGAAAAAGAAATAGTAGTAAGCATCAAGTCAAAAGTCAGATAATAAATAAAGTAGAATGGAAACAGAACTTTCTAGGGATGGGAAAGGATCAACTTTATCATCCTTCCTCCTAAGTTTTGGGAGTTTCCTTTTCTAATAGGCCCAAAATTGATGTCAACTGAAACAAGGGAAGTTATATCACCACTGTTTTTTATCCATTCTTACTCTTTCATGGGGTTATATGTTTTACATTTTATATGTATGTGTGTGGCGTTAAGGTTCCATTCAATGTTGAATTCAACAGTTTAGTTGTAATTAGCATTAAAAATGTCAGTACTTTCCTGAAAATAAATATTTTTGCAATTATTTTTTCAGATGTTGAGGAAAAAATACAAGTATAAAAATAGGCTACTGAAAAGGCACAATAATTGCAAATGACAACATGAAACTTGAGTATAAGTAATTTATTTTACAGATAATTGTGTGTCAATTTATTTCAACAAGCAATTTCTTTGGTGTAAGATGGCTGCATAATTTACTAGATTTAGTAATTTATGACTTTGTATTGATAGCAATCAACATTTCAATACAAAGAGTACTGAATTTTTTTTCTATTATAGAAAACAGACGTTTCATTTTATTCTTCCATAATAGTTGCTTTTGTATCTTAATGTTGGGTGGGGATAGACATTGAACTACTATTTTCATCGCAGAAAATAACAAAAAGTGAATGCACTTCTTTTAGCATTTGAAGGAAACATTTTTTAAGAGAACCAAGCTGTATAATTGATTTTAATTTGTATTTTATTTTTCTAATAATGACAGTTTAGCATGCTGTAGAATTTAATTTTTCATTTCAGATTAAAGAGCTAAAGTACGAGAACCTTTTTAAAGAATAACTGAGAATATTTATAAAAATAATTTGTATCCAGTTGAAAAAAATAGGGCTGTTACTGGACATTTTCTTTTACAAAATCCTTGGCAGTTTACAACATGGCATTTTTTAAATAAATGCCCTTGTTCTGCATGTACTTCACTGAGAATATAACCTATAGAATTAGAGAAAGAGAATTATTCTTATTTCATTTTTATTTTGTACCCTCTCCCCCAAAACACCTCCAAACTCCACATGTATCCGAAAAGGACATAATAACACACTTGTCCCACCTGAGGATACTGTTCAGTTACATGAGAGACTGGATGTTTCTCTACATCACCAAGAGCTATAATTTCTTTCTCATTGAAGAGTTCCTAGTAGCATGTGCCATACATATAAATGAGACACTGGATTTTACAATTATGAACAAAAGAAGGATTTGCCGTACTTCATAATTAATCATTAATAAAGAGATTGGAAATGCTCTTTAATGTTTTCTTAGGCTATTCACTAAATGTTGGCGTTTTTGTAGGCCAATGCTTGGTGTCAGAAAAAGTCTATCTGAAAATTATATTGTAATTGGGTTGTTGGTAGCTTTTACCGAGATATGCTGTATAATCCAAGAAATCACTTATTCCAAACTCCTTTTACTCTAACATTGTTGTGAAGATTCTGTGTGCAGGTATGACATCCCCAATCTCTTGACTGACTCCCCTGCAATTGACCACCAATAGCCTGCAGCTGTAGTAATTCCTCTGAGGAATCATGAACTATTCCATGCAGATGCTCCACAGTCATCAGAGATATCCCACTCTCCTTTATGTCCTCTTTTTGGGAGCTAAGGGGGAAACCCACATAGTCAGGTACCAGGCAGGAATGGTGAGGGAGAGAATTGCTCAGACTTCCCATATAAAGGTCCCTCATAATAACAGTCAGATTTAATCAGGACCTAATTCCAAAATACCCTTTATGGATGTGCTGTCTCAATCTTAATTTCTTATCCGGAATGTTTATATTAGAGGGATGTTAGAAGAATCCAGCCTGAGGAGTTAGGAAGGATGATGACAGTGAAGATGAGGATTTAAAATATTTGATGATACTGTGGCTTATGTCATTGTTCTTTTTCCTTATCTGATTTTGGAAAAAAAAAGTCAGGTATAATTTTATTGACCAGAATTTTAAAATGAAATGTGAGAAATACACAAACAAGCCCTTTCCCCCCCTGACATTGTTATTTCACCCCTTGATGTTGTCCTCAAAATACGAGGTTATTCTTTTAGTTCCAAACTTGAAGTATAACAAGAAAACAAAAAACAAAGGATTGTTTGGGAAAAAATATGTTAATAAATCAAAGTGGGGTTTAGAATTGTATCTAACAGACAGAGTCAATTTAGCTGCCCAACCCATTTCATTTTCTTCCTGAATATTTTGGTACATCAATCTGCATTTCAGTCTACCAATCCAGATACAAGCAAGGAGTAGCACCACAATGAAATTAGCAGACAGAACACATTCCTGAGAACTATCATCCTAATGGCAAATTCACTGTAAGCCTTCATGGCTAAGAAGTGAAATTTATATGCAGAAACATGTTTGCCATTTTTATGGCTAAAATATTGATATACTGATTAATATGGGCACTTCACTGCCAAATTTACAGCCTTTGATACAAACTTTATTTTGTATGAATGGCTGTTTGTTGCTTATGGTAGAGTCAAAGTCAATCTGATCAAATCTGATATTATGATCATGGAATAATAATTACTGTATGTCTTCCTATAAATTACAAAGCCTTCCATTTTATGCCTCAGTCCAAGCCTGCAATTTTTAAGTTATATGAAACCTCATTTTATAACAAAATATATGAATCATCTCTCTTTCTTTCTCTCAATCCCTCCCTCCCCCCTCTCTCTTTCTCCCCGCCCCCCTCCCTCTCTCTCTGTGCATGCTTTTTCTGCACAAACTATGAAATCAATATACCATCTTAAATGCTGGAGGAACATCATTGTAAACAAGTTATTGATGTGAAAAGTCATTTATACCTGACACTGGAGATAGATCGTGATATTATTAATTTAACTTGCAGTTGTATAATAAGTGCCATGTAAACCAACTATCAATCACCTGTAAAGTTCTGCACATTTTGTGGCGATAGCTCTGTGGTATTTGGACAGTACAAAATTACTTTTAATTTGTCAATGTTTAATGTTCTCATCAAGAAGTTCAAGTGTAGGAGAAAGTCTGGTTGACTCATGTTATTCTCTAGATGATTTCTCTAAGTTACATTTGTAAGTTATCCCATTCTTTTGGGTGGGAAAAGGAATATGGAATTTAATGCCTTGATTGCAAAATATTTCAAAAAATTAAAAATATATTATGGCACACTAAAAACCCAATACTTGCTGACTATGTGACAGCAGTATTTTTAGTAAAATCAAATATTTTTTTCTGTGTAGTATTTCTCATATATATAAATATGCATAAAGAAAAAAGCATGGAGGTGAAAGACTTTGTGTATATATGTGAATAATGCATAGTTTATTTAGGAAACTTACCAATAAGTGGAAAGGTTTAATTAAACAGTTGCAGTTATAGTCCTCATTTAATGACTGCTTTGTATAGCAACCCTTCAGTTACCATGCTCATGAAACAGTAACTTTATGACCGATCCTTGTATTTACAATCTTTGCAGATCTGTAAAGCCAAGGAGAGCTGAAGTAAGATCATAGGCAGAGTTAGAGTTTTACTTAGCAACCATTTTGCTTAATGATGGAGTGACTGGCCCAAATTACTTTTGAAAATTGTCTGCTGTTTGACTTGTATCTATAGATTGTCATAGTCAATAAGAAATGCAAGAGTTGTGCTTTACTACTGGTAGAAATCAGATATACACTTCTGTCTGATATTTTCTTCTTTTTTTCTTGATCCTTTACAACTCATTCTGAGAAATCAGGGCTCAAATTTTCTTCATTGCTCTAAAGTCTCCAGTCATACTCTTTCATTCTCCATTCTTCAAACCAAAATTTCCACTTTTACTTTTCCTGCTTTTGTTAATTATAGCTATAATGACATATAGTTGCTGTACTGTATATTTTAACTGATGCCATTGT
The DNA here is from genome assembly GCF_964273705.1 of Natrix helvetica. NCBI lineage: Eukaryota > Metazoa > Chordata > Lepidosauria > Squamata > Natricidae > Natrix > Natrix helvetica. The sequence continues at coordinate 43,371,587 of NC_138552.1, forward strand.
TAGTGGATTCAATGCTTTGAGGCTCATTTTCATTACCCTTATTTAGAGTTTTGGAAATGATACCTTTTTTCCTACTAATCAAAGGATGCAGCAGTATGTTCTAAGATTCTGTGTATATTATAATAATATCTTGCATTGTTTGTATTATATTACTGAATTCATTGGTAAAATATTTTATTTTTTTCCTTTTCTTTCCCTTCCTGTTTTTTTTAGTTTGTCATTTATTTTTTTTAAAAATAAAGTATTTTGTTACAAGAATAGAGACATTAAATAAATTTAAAATCTTTATTGTGTTTAATAATATGCCAGAATTTCAACATGCTTTATCTAGTAGCATTCAATGTAACTTGTTTCTCCTTTTATTTTTTAAAATGTATTTTAATGCATTTTATTTATGTAACAATCTTTCCTAAAAAAGGTCTTGGTGGCTAAGAGTTTAAATAAAGCACTAAATAAACCCACCCATAAAATAAAACCCAATATGCAAGAATGCTAAATAAACTCCCCCATAAGATAAACCAAATATAGTGTGAACAATAAACAAAGAAAATACATCAAAAATATGTCTCCACAAGTGCATGTCTTTAATCACAGCATCCTGTCCTCCTCTGCTTGATGGATCAGCCATGTTTTAACTGTCAAATATCTTAACAACCTGAAATGGAAGAAGTACATTGGATGTGTAAGTGGTATTCAAAAAGGCCCAACTTTGAGTTCCTGCCAGGTGGCATCCTGACATAGACAGATCTGGAAAGAGCTGACCTTATTAACCTGAATCAGTAGACAGATTAATGCAGGAGAAGGCAATCTTACAAATGCTATCCTGAGACTAAGAAGAAATAGAACCTTTCACATTGCACCTCTCACAATCAAAATCTGCACAGGCTGCACACAATAAAAGTAGGAACTAGAAAGACATATTTAAGAAAGCAAATCATTTCACAGTACAGAACTACAGAGGAGACATAGACTAAATTTGTTTCATTCTCTGGACATCCATTCTAAGCTTCTGAGTTTTTGTTCTGAAGTAGAGATGGATGACTCACCTGCCAGAGATGATAATCAGAAACACAAGGACCAAATGAAATAATACATGGAACAATACACTGATATCACATGTTCATTTAGAAAGTACATTATTAAAGTTAGCGATTTGGTTCTGTTAAACTTTGGTCAATGATATCTTTGGAACATTTCTGAGGTTTGTTTTGAACTAATTAACATCAAAGATGGCAATATATTAATTAGAAAAGCCAAGCATCCAAAAAAGTTCCAACTCAGTTGTAATCATGGTAATAGTTTCCTTTTTTCTGATCTGTTGGCTCCTGTAACTCACTACAGAATGTGTGGGTTAGAGAAAGCATCTTAGTGGAAAAATCTAGGCAGTGTGAACTCAACCCAAACTATGAACAGCTATTAGTGGCAGATTTATTATAAGAGTTTGATCTTGAATTTTAATGTTTCCCTTTTCAAGACAAATATGAATACTAGCTTTTATAAAATAGCTAAAGCTGCTGTTGTGTATGTGTTAATAAAACAGAATTCTATAGGAAAAACAGGAAGATCCATGTTGAAGAATTTACACACAAACCTGATGCTGTAGAATGCAGGATGGGAGTCAAAGTGAGATAGATATAAAATAGTACTAAAGTAATATCTTCATTTTAATCAGGAGTGAAATTCAGCAAGTTCTGACAGGTTCTGGAGAACCGGTAGCGGAAATTTTGAGTAGTTCAGAGAACCAGCAAATATCACCTCTGGTTGGCCCCAGAGTGGGGTGGGAATGGAGATTTTATACAATACAATACAATACAATAGTAGAGTTGGAAGGGACCTTGGAGGTCTTCTAGTCCAACCCCCTGCCTAGGCAGGAAACCCTATACCGTTTCAGACAAATAGCTATCCAACATCTTCTTAAAGACTTCCAGTGTTGGGGCATTCACAACTTCTGGAGGCAAGCTGTTCCACTGATTAATTGTTCTCACTGTCAGGTATCCTTCCCCCAGGAGTGGGGAGGAATGGGGATTTTGCAGTATCCTTCCCCTGGAGTTGAGTGGGAATGGAGATTTTGCAGTATCCTTCCCCCAGGAGTGGGGAGGAATGGGGATTTTGCAGTATCCTTCCCCTGGAGTTGGGTGGGAATGGGGATTTTGCAGTATCCTTCCCCTGCCACACCCACCAAGCCAAGCCCACAGAACCGGTAGTAAAAAAAATCTCTCCACTGATTTGAATCACTAATAAGGCACAAGAACTGAGCAAATTTTCTTCATGTTCATACTTGTTCACATAATCTTTGCATTGCCCCAACCAAAATCCTACTTCAGTGTTAATTCTGAGTTTCCTTCCTAGTGAACCAAAAACATAAAAGTGATAGTAAAAACAATCATATTGTTCATCATTATTGCAGAATGGTTCCTTAATCCTTCAGGCAAAATTAAAACCAAGTCTAATTTTTGTATCTCTATATTTTTACTTTATTCTTATTATTTTTCTGCCTTGATGCTTTTTAGCTGTAATTCTTGTTCTTTTTTCCAAGCTAAGTAGGAAGCAAGCATTTTTCTGAAGTAATATCAATGTATCATCTTTAATTAGTCAGAAAGTAATTAATGAAGAGAAAGATTCTCAATGCTACAATCCTCCAGTTTTAGAATCATCAGTGTCATGCAGCAAGTTTATCTGCATGTTCTTTTCAGTTTCATATTGTAGATTTTAATTGGTCTATCTTTAATATGCCATTTTCCAATCTGCCCATTTTTAATGTACCCATTTTATTTTAATATCCAGCTGTTAAAGTATGCTTCTTTACTATTATAACATTATAACATTTTCATGTGACAAGAAGTAGACATTCCAAACAAAACATATGCATTAGTTAAAATGTACTGCTTCAACAGATGAAGAACATCTTTAATAAGCTCCGGTACTCCTGCTGAGTTCAAACCATTGGAACATGACTCTACCAGGCCAAATTTTATATTCTATTATTTTCAATTAAATAATACGATGTAATTACCTAAAGCAAGAATAATTAGTTGAAATTGTTTTGATTTTTATAGACATTCCTAAAATCTGTTATGTTTTTATAATTAAACATACGATTTTTGCCCTGTTTTCATTTTGATATATTATTTAGCAGTAATGATGTATTTCTTTCAAAGCAGGATTCAATTGTTGCAATCCAGAAACCTATTGTTGAATAAATGTGTAATGCTATAATCTTAAATACTGATTATTACAATTGTCAAGTGGAAAAAGATGATGGAATTCAAGAATCTTGTCATTTTTACAGAAGAAAACATTCAGCGAGCATAATACATTTCATTTCCATTGATGCTACTGTGGTGCTTCAACTTCTGGAATAGCGTTTACAAGAAACTAGAGGGAAAAAATTGATTTCCCATCTCTGAATGGATGATAAACTTCAGACTTCTCAAGGTCAGAATCAAATGTATAGAGAAGAGTTCAATAGTATCACTGCAATATATTCTCTTTTATTTGAGGTGCAAATCAAATTGCAAGTTGACTAACCCTCCTTTGTTAACTGACTCAGAAGCTATGCCTATCATTCTTCCCTACTCAAGAAAAGTGGATTATGCAACACATACACAAACATAATTTGAAATCGAATATGCTGTGTTATTAATCTATTTAATTTATTATATGCTGAAAGGGGTTGAAAGGGTCTTTTGAGGTTATTCTCTACCCATATTGTGCAATCAAGATATCACTGGGTGATTATTAAAATAGATAGACCTTATTCATACCAACAAAATATGGAGAGTATTGGGGAAGTTTTCATTTATAAGTGAAAACCTATCAACATTTGCAATACTTTTAATAGAATGGAAAGAACTTCTGATTAATAATTCAGAAGTGAAAGTAATTGACATATAAGTGAAAAGTCATAAATTCAGCAACAGGTAAAATTAATTCTCTTGTCATCAATTTTGCTGTCAGTTGTATTGATATGCATGCAATCCTTCTCCTTTTACTATAACTGTTTTTAGTTGAGTCCTCTGAGATCTCTATATAAAAAGAGAAAGTTAATGGTAATGAAATACAATGTTTAAATGATTTTCGGCCAATAAAGTTTAAAAAGAAAAGGACTGTCAAAGCATTAGTATTGACATTTCTAGTTACATGTAATTAATCTTAAAGCAGATGCTGGATTTATGTTTCTGTCATTGTGATATTCATGTTGCTAAGCCTTCTGAAAAATATAGAGAGTTAAAGTCACTAAAAGTTAATTACCTGTTTTATCTGCCAATAAGAAATTGGAGATCTTTAACAATTTCCTGAGAATTTTAATTTCTGTTAATATTTATCCCATAGTTATAGGATAAGGCTGCAACCGCATTTAGCTGTTGCTACTGCTATTACTTTACTCCTAATATATAGGCAAATTAATATTATACTAACTAAAAGACCGGAAAAGACTATATACAGTACTTTAGATTTGTGACAATTCAAATTAACTGAGATCTAGTTGAGCACCATTAGATGTCCAGATTGTATGTCTATGTACTAACTATCCTTTCTGTCACTAGAATTCCATCATAGAGAAAGAAATCCCCCCTGGATAGAATTGAAAAATTAGTAGTGTTTCATCTATAGTAGTCCAATATGTGGCATTTTCAGAACATATTGAAAACAGCTGATGATGCACATTCTCTCAGAAAATGATTGGCAAGGCAAATAATTCATAACATAAAACATGGAAACAAACAAGGACCAAAAATCAAATTTGGGAGAAAATGAGATAGGAAAAGCAACTGAAATGGAAGATCAAGCATATGACTAATTGATTATTAATGGCCTTTAGAAAGCTGGCTCTTATTTCCGTTATTCAAAAACAGTACAGGTAGTCCTTGAGTTACGACCAAAATTAAGCCCAAAATTTATGTTGTTAAGTGAAACATTTGTTAAGTGAGTTTTCCCGATTTTATGACTTTTCTTGCCACAGTTGTTAAGTGAATTTGTTAAATTAGAAACATGGTAGTTAAATTAGAAACATAGGTAGTTAGCATTTGTTAAATTAGAAACATGGTAGTTAGATGAATCTGGCTTCCTATTGACTTTGCTTGTCAGAAGATCACAAAAGCTGATTGCACAAACCCACAACATCACAACTGTCATAAATATGAACCAGTTGCTAAACATCTGAATTTTGATCATGTGACCATGGGGATGCTGCAATGGTCATAAGTGTGAAAAATGGTCCTGTCACTTTTTTCAGTGCTATTGTAACTTTGTCACTTAAGGAACTGTTGTAAGTCGAGGATTACCTATAGAAATAAAACGCATAGTTCTTTTGTAGATGAATAAAGAAATTACATTTTATCTCCCCTTTTTTTCACCCTGAGAATCAGAAACCAGAAATACAAAATACCAACCTTGATTTATTTTACTGCCTGTAAAAATTATCTGAGGTTAAATTTATTGCTAGATCTTATGTTTCTTCCTAAAGCTATATTTCAAAATAATAACAGTAATGTAATAACTTTAACGCCATCAAACTACAATATCTGCTTATACCAGGTCCTTGGGAAGGACTCAATAGTTGGATAAAAATGCCAAATCTAGCCTAAATATTTGACTGACTGTGAGACAAACCATAAATGATAACTGTTGTGGTTGTTGAGGCAGTTCAACAGCATTTATTTAAAAACAATCTCTTTCCACTTAAGCAGAAAGTGGAAATATGCTCAAACAGCAGATACCAAAGATCAGCTCCTAATTGACAAGATGATTTTGGAAAACTGCAAGAAAAGGAAGACCAATTATAATGTATCTTGGACTGATTACGAGGAGGCATTTGACTCCCTGCTGCATGATTGGACAATCAAGTACCTATTTTGGTTTGGCTGTGGAGCTTGTATGCTCTAGGGAAGATATTATCTGTGACAGAGTTATTGGATAGGTCTCATAGGAGTTAGAGATAGAGTGTCACTTCTATAAATAATATGATAATTTACAGAACCCCATAGTGGGTTGATCATTGCCTGGGTCAACAAGAACTCTGGAGGGTGATTGAGTTCCTGGACATCTGGTGACAAATCCAGTTGTTGGCTAAGGAACCATGATCGGCAGCTTCAAGGCTACTGGAAGAATAGATTTACCCATAGCAAATACATAAAAGATTGAAAAAAGAAAAAGAAATAATAATTTGTTCTTACACATCAAGTCCAACAAAAAGAGGATATCTCAAAAGAATTCACCAGTTGACTTCCGGTTCCGTCGGCTGATGGCGACAGGCAAGCTTTGCTCGCCCCGCGCTTTCCCGGTGGGCTCCCCACTCCTTGGGGGGCACAGGGCGCCCCGTAGAGGCTCCTGCCGGAGGAGTGGCACCGCGGGGGATCCCCTGGATCGGTGGCGGCCGGGGGGGCCCGCCTCACTTCAGGCACTGGGGAGCATGATGGGGAGACACTCCGGCGTCTTCGCTGCGAGGCTGACGGAAGAATAAACGAGCAGAAAAACGCGGCTGCGGTGCGGTGAGGCGAAAACTCCCTTCCATTCCCTCTACTAATCTGGAGAAATTGCCAGCAGTTTAAACCTTTCTTTCTGCTTGGCTGGAGAAGCACGGCTGGAGGGAGGGGGATTTCCCCCCCCCCTCGGACAGGCGGCTTGAAACAATTTTGCTCTCTGCCCCAGGGGAAGGAGGAGGGGGAGAGCCAACCAATGATGTCATGCTCTTACTAAAAGCGAACTTTGGATTTAACTCTACAATGTAATGATGATCTGGAAATTTTGGAAACTTTGAAAACTTGTTATGCCTCTAAACCCGAAGCTGGCAGGGCAAGATGGCACACTTCCGTTGTCTTTATGAACTGTGAAAATTGACTCCACCTTAAAACTTCAGGCTTCCGGTCTTTGTCTCCATGCTACTCAGATAAATCTCTTGTTGATTGCTACTTTTTGGATTCCCTGGTGTGAAAAACTTTATCTTACTGCCAGTGTAACTAGAAAAATCACCTTCTGCTTGGACCTTTAATCTCCTGGACTCTCCTGGCTGTTCTACCTATCTGACTGATCACTCTCTGTATTGACTGAACTCTTTATTCCACAAACAATGTCTCGTAAAAAACCACCTCCTGGGAAGCCTGGCTTTGCTGCCTCTGCCCCAACATCTACAACATCCAGTCCTAGTACACAATCAACGATAACAGCTTTGATGCAACCTAGAACTACAGAGACTGAATTCCAACAAATGTTTCAACAACTTCTACAGGGACAAGAGGAAATAAAAAGACAACTAAAAGAGATGAAAGAAGAAATTAAAGAGAACCAGGCCCAAATTAATAAAAACTCACAGAGACTGGATCTTTTGGAGGGTGGGATGGCTGAGATAAGGGAGGGGATGGAAGGGGTGCAGAAGGGAAACAAAGAACTTGACACCCAACAGATGAAAATAGAATTTGAGAGAATGTCCTTTTACCTTAGATTTCAAAATGTGGTGGAGACAGATGATGAAGATATAAGGGACATTATGACAAGTATCTTGGCTGAATACATTCCGAAAGAGAAACAACAGATGGGGTGGGAACTAGATCTGGTTTATAGAGTGAACTCAGCTTATGCTAGAACACACAACGTACCCAGGGAGGTACACATTAAATTTCTCAGAAAAAGTACAAGAGATGAAATTCTGAGTGCACAAAGGGGGCAAGCTTTGAAATACCAAGATAGGGAAATAACCATCCTGAAACAGATCCCCAAGAAAGTGAGGGAGAAAAGAAAAAGCTATTCGCAATTAGCAAAGAAACTATACCAGAAGGGGGTGTGGTTCAGATGGTTGATGCCTGAAGGTATGCTAATTTTCTGGGAGGACACAAGAGTTAGAATTAATACACCCACAGAGGCGCAGGCCTTTATGGAAAAAAATAAAGCACTCCTAGAAAAACCAGATGATCCTACAACAGACATACAGGACACGGGAGAGGCCGGAGCTCTGGCGGAGGGGGGAGATGGGGCAATACCGAGAAAACTCAGATCACAAAAATAAATAAGAAAATCTGTTTGACATAAATTGATCGAAATTATTAATTGAACTCATATGCTGACTATATATTACTATTTAGTAATGAACTTTGTGTAAATGTATATTATGAGTATGGAGGGAGGGGGCACCTATCGCACATCGCAACTGCCAAAATTTGTAACCATTCCACTACCTTTTTCCCTGTTATTTTTCAAAAAAACCAATAAAACTTTGTTTAAAAAAAAAAAGAATTCACCAGTTCTGGAAAGAACCACATCCAGAATAAGAAACAACATGACAAAGCCTAGCAGATTACTGTCAATTCAGAAAGAACAAAGTCTTCTAACAAAGTCCACAAGTCTTAAAGCTGTCAAGTTTGAACACCCCTGGGGTTTTTTTCTAAGGGGTTAGGGGTGCAAGGGTCTTGTAACTTGACAGCTTTAAGACTTGCACACTTCAATCCTAGAGTTCCTGAGCCAACATTTTGGTTGCTAAGCAAGAGCGTTGTTAAGTGAGTTTCACCACATTTTACAAGTTGGCCACTTCCACCCGATCACATGGCCAGTAAACCATTCCCACAAAGCAGGCCACACCTACAGAAGAGGTTCTGAAAATTTTACACCACTGGTGTATATCCAACAAAGATCAGGGAATCTGAACATACCAGTATCCCTACAGAGATTAGTAGTGAATTTGCTTTATATAAAACTATTTACTTGTTGCCAAACTTTTCATTTGTAATTATCTGTACTATGAATATTCATTATCACTTCAGTAAATAAAATCCAGAGAGATTGCATGCATTTATTAATTTGTTTGTTCAAATTTGTGGCCTATTAAATAGATGAAATCCTTTCACAGAATTATCTACATGAAAAGGGTTGGGTAGAAGTGGGAAATAAATAGCAAAGTATATTTTTCTTTCTAATGTAAACATCTGGCAGTAATCCTTGCTTACACAATTAATGGGCATTTAATTGGCAATGATCAGTTTATTGCAGCAATACAAAGTGAATGTTTCCCCAGGAACAAACAGCTGTTGCAAGAATTTCACAGTGATTTAGCAAACACCAGGTGAATGGAATGTTCTCTTGCTGAGCTTATATAGTTGAGGCACTTCAAAATAGGGGGTGGGATAGGAAAATTAGCACTGTTACATATTGTTAGTTTTTCACAAGCACAAATATTTTCTGTTTAATTAAAATTTAATAGAGCTAATCTAAATCTGAAGTGCTTATGGAAATATTTTGTACCTTATGTTTCTGTTTAATTGTTATCAGCCTTGAATACAGAGCTAATTTAGGCATATAGCCTGCAAGGCCAGCTTAAAACAAAAGCTTCGAACTGCATACTAATTTATATCGTCAAACTATATATTTGTACAGTTGTTATTCTATCCTTCACGATTTCATATTTCATCATATTTCATCTACTTGTTCTTGTTCCCATTTTTTTAATTATGTAATTTTGTTACTAATTTAAATCAATGATAATAGCAACTTGAAGTTGCTTGGCTCGTGGCATTTATTAAAGTATACATTTCGAATTGTGACTTAATGGCCACATATCTAATTTCCCAGAAGTTGCTTTGCCTTGAGATAGAATAATTCTGTTGTAGCCAAATGCTTTTTTATTTACTAAGTTAACAGACTATGTTGTACCCCACACTCATGGCACAAACATGAGCAAATCACCAAGGCTCAATAAAACAATGGTATTTGTTTCATATATACTTTTGGTAATAATTCATTTCCATGACAAGAAGAGACAATCGTCTTCTATTGTGCATTTCTTCAATAAAATTACCATTTTTGATATCACAAAGGATGATGGTTCTTAAGTAATTTGAGCATGCTTACATGGATCAATGAATTGATCATGCATTCGCTCTTAAATCCCCTTGGAATCATTAATATGACAAGGCTAGTTTGAATTATTTTTTCTATATTTATATTGAGTTGCTACTCAGACATTTTAAAACCTTTTTCTTCAAAGGAAGGAGGAGTTTCTCTATCTGATAATCTATATTAGTAAGTAAATGTTTGCTACATTTCTTTCTCAAGGCATAGTTGGAACAGCAGAAGACATTTTGAGAACTTGAGGCAGTCCACCAACTGAAGTTTATCCTTCAATTTGATCACATGGAACTAAGTTTCTACAGCAACTAGGCTCCCTCTAGTTGACAATTTGTAAGTAGATTTCTGTTTTTTTGTTTTATTTTTTTGTTCTTTACTCACAAAAGAGTTACAGGATTAAGAAGGTAATAAAGCAACATATCATTACTTCAGAAAAATTCAAATTACTTTAGAAGTCCTGAAGGTTTGTTTAATTATTATTGCTTTATCAATAAGACCAGATCATGAAATGCTTCCAGAAAATGAAATATTTCATCACATAATGTATGTCTTGGCAAGACATCCTAGATACACAAGAATATTGGGATTTTAGGAATAATCCATGTACTCATTATTTTTATCCTTACCTTTGTTTAAAAAAAAAACACCTCTAAATATTCATTATTAGTATAAATACTGTATTATCAAATCAACTCCAAAACAATATGTAATATGCCATGGTGGTGTAGTGGCTAGAATGCCATTTTGCAGGCTACCTCTGCATTCCCACTGCCAGGTGTTCGATCAGGACCAGCTCAAGATTGACTCTATCCTTCTGAGTCAGTAAAATAAGGAGCCAGATTATTGGAGGCAATATGCTCACTCTATAAGCCACTTAGAAAGGGCTGTAAAGCACCCTGTAGTGGTATATAAGTTTAAGTGCTATTTTTATACTAGAAGCAGGAGTACAGTTCACTAAAGAAATACATTGTTAATGTATTTCTTTAGTGAACTGTACTCCTGCTTCTAGTATAAAAATATCTAAGAAAGCTACTAACAAATATCTCCTGTATACACCAAATTATCTTAGGGCACTGTATGTATCAGAATGATTAATTCAAGCCCCATTCAGTTTTTAGATCCTGTTATTTCTTTTATGCTTTACCTATATTTATGCATCATAATATTTTAGTTGTATCATTAATAGACAATTTTAAATTTTAAGTGATTTAATGATTATATACTGCCCACCCATTTTATTTAGTAATTTCAGCATTATAGGTAATTTTATATAATACCACACCTCTTGCATAGATCTGTGTTTCTGTGTGTGTGTGTGTGTGTGTGTGTGTGTGTGTGTATGTATGTATGTATGTATGTATGTATGTATGTATGTATGTATGTATGTATTTGTGTTACAACCCCTGGTATGCCCAAATATGGGAGGGAGCTCACTCCTCCCTCTTTCTGTCCTTCGGCTCATCACAGAAAACCATCAAGGCAGAAAACCATATTTTTATTTTTAATGTTGCCTTTTTATATTTGTGTTGTATTTGTGCTGATAAATAAATAAAGGGAGACTAGTATGGATCCATTTCAAGCTATTTAGCTCTCATCAGCTAGCCATACCCTTACTGGGATTTGAACCTGGGATGTGTTACATATTAGGCAGATTTGTTAGCCACTACACCACAGGATCTCCTCCTTTTATCAGCTGAGCCAGGGAAATAGGTATGTATTTGTGTTACAACCCCTGGTATGCCCAAATATGGGAGGGAGCTCACTCCTCCCTCTTTCTGTCCTTCGGCTCATCACAGAAGACCATATTTTTATTTTTAATGTTGCCTTTTTATATTTGTGTTGTATTTGTGCTGATAAATAAATCAATAAATTTGGGCATACCAGGGGTTGTAACACAAATACATACCTATTTCCCTGGCTTAGCTGATAAAAGGAGGAGAGCCTGTGGTGTAGTGGCTAACAAATCTGCCTAATATGTAACACATCCCAGGTTCAAATCCCAGTAAGGGTATGGCTAGCTGATGAGAGCTAAATAGCTTGAAATGGATCCATACTAGTCTCCCTTTGTTTATTTATCAGCACAAATACAACATATATATATACATACATACATACATACATACATACATACATACATACATACACACACCAGGGGTTGTAACACAAACACACATATATATATATATATATATATATATATATATATATGTATGTATGTGTGTGTGTGTGTGTGTGTGTGTGTGTGTGTGTGTGTGTACACACAAACAGACACAAACATATATATAGTTTTACAATAATTTTATACTAAAATTAATTAAATATAAACGATTAAAAATGGCAAGTATGATGAAGTGAGGATCTCATTTTCCCTGTCAATAAAAGGGGTGGAGAGGCATGTCTTCATGATTCTTCTAAGCAAAAGCAGAATGGAAAAATGATTATTATGAAGTGAATTGAAATATCATTTAAGAAAGTGCTAAGTTACTTTTTATCAGTTTATTAAAAACCAGTATGGCTACTTCACAGTACTTAAAACTAAAGCCGTATGCAATTGTCAAACTCTTTAAAAAAATCTACATTAAAAGTGAATTAGAACTCAAGATAATCATGTACAGCTTCCAAGATTAGATTAGTCCCTTTGGATAAACCTTTTTTTAAAAAAACATACAAAGTATGTAACCATTTTTTTAAACAGATCAAGCATTCAATGAAAACTGGGGCTAATATAACACTCGGTCATATCTGTTAAGAAGCAAGATTCTCCCAGACCCATATTAATCTACCGTTTGATTATTAGCACCCTGTTCTGTTCCTTTCTCGCCGTTATCAAAAATGAGATTTGAAGAGATGTAGTCATGCCAGTCTTTATCAACAAGAGCAGCAGCTTAAATACTGATCTAATTCTTTTCAAATTACCTTTTGTGGCTCAGAACCTATCTCACCAGATCCATGATTTGTGCAAGGAGTGATATAAATATAGAAGAGGAAAGAGACAGAAAGAAGGAATAGTAAAAGAAAAATTAGAGATAGTGAGAATTAACCTTAAATAGTGGCCATTATCCAATCAGTTAATTGTGATACAGGCATTCTCACATTGCTGGCTAATCCCAACATGAACTGATTAATACAGAGATGCTTTATTTATACAACATGGTTAACTAAGGCCTAGAGATTGCTTATGTCTAACATCGTAAGCGTAGATAATGATTTAAATTTTTTGTAGTGCAGAGTTTCATACGAATATAATCATATGAACATTCATGTAGGTCATAGCATCTTATGAATAGAATCTGTTTGGTATCATATGAATATAGAGAGCAGAGGTGGGTTGCTCCTGGTTCAGCCCGGATCAGGCGAACTGGATCAGGCGTACCAGTTCAGCCCGGATCAGGCAAAATGATAGTGGCAGTGGCAGGAGGCTCCACCCACCCATCCGGACACTTCTGCACATGCGCAGAAGCAAACCGGTAGCGATGGGATTTGCAACCCACCTCTGATAGAGAGTATCATATGAATATAGCCTGTTTAATTATCTATGGTTCAGTATATTGTATAAGCCCAGAAAATGGTTCAGTTTATAACCCAGTGGAATATATTCTATGACCATCAGAATGTGATGAGAAACATTCTTTATTTAACATACCAGACTTTTTCTGGAGTTAGGGGCAAAGAAAATCAAAAATCAAATGTGAAATGTAATGTTGAAATTTCCCCTAATTTCTTTCAGATATTTATTTTAGATGTTTGTGGTAATAGATTGCTAATATTTTCTGTTTTTTAGAAATTGAATGAATTTGCCCATGTTATTACAGAGTAACAAGGAAGAAGACTTTTCAAGTAATGCAATCACTTGTATTATTAATCACGGCCTGGCCTGAACAAAATAAAATACATGATTGATTTAATTGTTAATTTCAATCTAATTTTTAAAATGTTATTGTTAATATTAATTGGGTTGGTTTGTGGATACTGTATCTAATTTCCTTTTTAAACTTTTGTAATATGTGTTTTTCTTTAATGTTGTACACCGCCCTTAGTGCTTTGGGAGAAGGGCGGCATATAAATCCAATAAACAAACAAACTATAAACAAAAAAACTTTAGGAGAATTTTTCGCTTTACACCATAATTTCTCAAATAGTTTTTTTCCCCTTCTGACATTGTTCTTATGATTGTTGCAGGGATTTTTATCCTGTAAATACTGTTAAAAATATTATTTTGTTCAAGGAGTTTGATGCAATGAATAGAAAGTAACCATCACACAGGTGACAAATAGAAGCATGGGAATAGCACTAGACATGGCCTTCAGGTCCTAATCAGATAAAATATAGAAATGCCTGGGCAATGAAAAGTCCAGAAAGCTCTGACTTTCAAAACAAGGGATGAGAAGAGCTTATCTCACTTTATATGAAACATAGCACTTTGCCAATTATTATTAGCTTCTAAGATGCAATTGGCCACCATCTAAGCATCAGCAGAACTAGTGGAGAGCATTAGAAAGCATTATGGGAAAACAACTTGAAATGGAAGATCATTTTCTGTGTAATATAAAAAGTATCATTTTCCTACAACTGTAGAATTGCAGTTACAGGAAAGTAACCAATTCCTTCTAGTTTCAGCATTTTTCATCTGTGAACCTTGAAGATATGCCACCCATTTGATTCTTTCAAAAGGAGCCAACCTCTTAGAATTCCTTAAAAAAAGTTTTTCTTCTTACTGAAGAAATTTAGGAAAATCAATAATAATCGTTGTTTCAGTCATAGACCAGCATAAGATAATACAAAATTACAAATCTTTAAAAATCATTTACAACAGTGTACTGTAAAACACTACATTTTAAAATTCTGTGAATAAAGATGTAGTGTTAACAGTAAACTATCTGAAAGATAAAATTCAAGCTATAAAATATACTAATGTAAAATAATGATAATAAGATCTCATAAGCTATCTGATTAAAATTAATCAGATTCACATCAATCTAACTCTGAATTTCGTAGTATAAATGTCTATAGAAGAGAATATCAAAGTCAGTTAAATATGCTAAATTCTTCTTAACCATTTGAATTATATAAGATGATGCATACAACAAAGCAACTTCTCATGTTATTGAGAGTTTATAGATATATTTCATCAAACTTAACAGAATTAAGAAATATAGGTTTACTTTTAGGTAAATGGATAGAGCATTATGCACAAATCTGAGTTTCCTCCCTGTCTCTCCTTGATTTCTATAATCTATAAATATATTTATTTACTGTATTTTATCATTTTTATATGATCATTAGATAACTGTTTCAGTTAATATTGATAAGAAGCCAGGTGTATATTTAAATCCTGCACCAAGGGCTACTTCTCTTGATCCAGTTGTAATTGATTGTTAAGATACTGAAGTGATGTTAACTTTATGAGATCTTAGTTGTTTACTACATCTAGTTTCCTACATCTTCAAGCATCCAGTTTCACTAAATCCTTGGAGAAGGAAACATGGACTGCAGCTATATTTGCAACAGGGTCAAGAGGTGGTTGCAGCAGTGCTATTGAAATCTTACTCATTTTTCACTTGCATGCAATGTTGTTTTGACTTATTTTGAGCAGACACTACTGTCTCAGACAGACTTTATCTTTGTTAACTCTCCCAGTTACACCATATTGGGGAGCTCTGCCTTTCCTGATTATTCCCAGCTCTAGCAGTAGTTCCATCTCTTCCTAATTCCAGAATTTTTAAAGAGACAAACATGCTACTTACCATGTTATGTCATATAATCCAATCAAAGCAGAAATAGTAAACCATTTAAACTGGTGATTAAGAATAAGAAATGTGTTAAATTCATTTTCACTCTCTTATTTTTCTAAATTTACTTTATTTTCCCCCTTTTGGCATCTGTTTGAAGTTTCACAATATATGTTTATTCATATGTGAGATTGCCTAATATATGTAATTCTATTTACTTACTTTGAAAGGTTCAATACAACATGCTTGCTGGAAGATTACTGCAAGTACAGCAGCTAAAGTTTCTTGATGACTGAATTGACTGAAAGTAAAGAAATACTAATGCTATTATTAAAGTCTGCAAATACCCATACACTTCATGCTGTACAAACTCAACAGCAAACTTTATAGGCCTTGTATCATAACCAATATCTGGGAATAAGGGAAGGAGAAGAAAATCTAAGTCATGACCTTTTCTAAGTAACATGCTGATATAGAGTTCAAAGCAGTGAAGTCTTTTGCTATCAGAAATATAGTCTTCCTGCAAAAACATACATCACTACACAGATTTTTTTTACCTTCCTTAACCCATTGTGAAAGTTGTTACCATCAATTGAGTTGTAATTGTTTATTTAATTTGAACTCTTGAAGAGAAAGCTGAAAACTAAAAGGAATACCAATGTCCGATTGTAATTATCTTGGCTGTATTTGGTGTGTATGTATGAGCCAGTGGTGGTTTCAAATCCCGTTCCAATTGGTACAGTTGGAACGGGGCTGGCGGCATCCTCATGCACATGTGCAGCGCACGCATGTGTTCAAGCGCCTCTGCGATGCTCCGTGACACTCCAGCTGCTCCGTGGAGCATCACACAGGCTCTGTACGCACCATGTGCCTGCGCGGAAGCGCAAAAGCCTTTAAACTCCAGTAAAGAGTTTGGACAGGTGGCCGCTCCGGAGCACCATACCGGAACAGTATCTGGTGCTCCCGGCTGGCTCTGGTATGCGTGTACCGGTGTACCGGTGTACCGCCTGCAACTCACCACTGAGTATGAGCCTTCAAAGTTAACCTTGACTTCTGGCAACTACTGCGAGTGTCTGCAGTTTTCTTGGCAACATTTTTGGAAGTGGTTTTCACTGCCTTCTTCCTAGGATTGAGAAAGAGAATTGCTGCCCAAAGTTGGCTTCCTATCAAAGGCAGGATTAGATCTTGCCTTTTCCATTTTGTATCCCAGTGCCTTGAGTCACCACATCAAAGTGGCTCTCATTTCAGAACTATCAATTCCAATTTTATCAAATGAATGAAATAAGAATAGTATGAGTCATTCTTTTCAACTTTCTCAAAATCAAAATCCAATGTATGTTCTGATAAAAAACCTCAGCTTGTGCTCTGCAGAAATAGCTTTACAATCACTATTTTATCACTTCAGCTCGTCTCCCCAGTTTCTATTTCATCTATCTTTAACAGCAGTACATGTTATGGGAGGGTTGTTAGGTTGCTTCAGGTAATGTTATTTCAGTAAGATTCTGCTTCTTTTTCACCCTAGTATTTTACCCCACTGGACCTATTTTTTTTCATAATTTCTGGTAGTTTTGTCGTATTTACTATTAAATCGAAAATAATATTTGTGAATCAGATCCTTATAAAAATCACACATTTCAATGGTGAAATTACAAACATAAGATAAAAGATAACAATATATTGATTTTTTGGTAGTAATCTACTACCATGAATTTACAATTATTAAACTAACTATTATGTTCACAAAATAAATTAGCAAGTAAAAAAATAAATAAAAATACAGATGATTCTTCCATTATGATTCGTATGAAATGTAATGAAAATTGTTGCTGTGTAGCAATGTCAATTTTCTTGCTATGATACTTTGAACATCATTTTGCATGCGTCTATTCCGA
Organism: Natrix helvetica; assembly: GCF_964273705.1. Classification (NCBI taxonomy): domain Eukaryota; kingdom Metazoa; phylum Chordata; class Lepidosauria; order Squamata; family Natricidae; genus Natrix; species Natrix helvetica. The sequence goes on from NC_138552.1 coordinate 43,389,042, forward strand.
GGATGCTGCCTGATCTCACACATAGGTCCTAAAAACCTTTGATGCTTAGAATCTTTGCGTCATTATATTAAGGTGCATTAATGACAGTTTTTCATCAGAATAAATTCCCCACTGAAGGCCTTTTAGCTGCCCCTGTATCTTTCTTTCTTCTTCCTTCCATAAAAAAATAGCAACTTCATATACAGTATTGAACCTCTTCAGCAAAAATGTTCTTCTTGCAAAAATCTAATTATATATAGGATCAAAATGCAGTGAAAACCACACAAAGGTTAGAAGATCAGAATAGGAAAAATTCCTAGTTATTGATGCCAGACAGCCCAAAGGTAAAAAGAACAAGATCATACTTTTTTCAGTTACGTTTTAAGCGCAGAAGAGACTAACAAATAATAATTGAAACAAATAAAAGCATGAGATAAAAGTAAAGAACAGAAATGTAACTAAATGCAGTTTACTTCACATTAAAATACATGTGCAATTTTTTGGCAGACCATCCTAGCTTTTACTTTCTATTGCCTCATCATTACCTTTTGCTTTTTAAATTCCTTGCCTCTTTCGAATCTTGCCAATTTCACTAGGTTTTCTCAATTAAATCCTTACTTTGATTTAAGAGACGGCTGATTCATTTTAACATGATGATGCTTCATGAGAAGAAACCAAAGTTGTTATTCTGTAAGACAAAATCTAATTTTTGTAGTCTTCCTCACTAATTCACTGTTATTACTTAAAAAGGGCAGTAAAGATATACCAACAAGTCTTGTCTCCAATGTATCTTTGAGTCCCAATTTTAATATGTTTTAATATGTTTTAATGGTTAGATCTAATTAAGGCTTTTCTCTCTGTCTTTCTTACCCACTTGTTTGCCCAACTCTCACTGACACAGATTAGATTCCACAAATATATTATAGTAACTTTCAATGTTCAGTGAATGGGTACTTTAGCTAACATTTCAAACACTATAAAATTTAGATTTGTCTATCAACACCTAGGCTTACAGGAAGTTCTCAACTTGCATCTATTTGTTTGGTGATCATTTATAGTTACGACAGCAGTAAAAAAAAAGGATATACGACCATAGCATTCAATGCAGTCACATGATCACAATCCAGATGCTTGGGTATCTAGCTCATGATTACAACATGTCAGGAAACATGTCATATGATCATATTTTCAATCTTCCCTGCCAATTTCCGACAAGCAAAGTCAATGGGAAGCCAACATGAATGATTGAAAATCAGTCTGATAAATCTCTCCTATTTTTCTTCCACCTGCAGCACACCTCAACCTACAGGCGGACTGCCCCAGCTCTCTCCAGCCTCCTCTGACATACATATGACTTGCATCAGCTCTCTCGGGAGCTCCCGTACAGTCCACAGCACTCCCATACTTTGTACCTGAGACTCCCGCTTCTTCCCTCTTAAAGACTCAGACATCCGGGGTTATAACAGAAACTTGGACTGCTAGGATTGGCATCTCTAAGTGATGCAGTCATGTGACATGGCACTTTATGATTGCATGGCTTAAAATAGGCAATACCCATCCCAAATACCTCATAACCCACATACTATCAATTTCATAACCCAAGGACTATCTGTATTCCTCTCGCTCTCCATTTTTTTTAAAATGCTGAACCTGGATTTTTCTTTCTTCCTCCTGTACTAAAACAAATGTTGTTATATTTCTATTTACTATCTGGTAAATGTTAGTTAGGCTAGGTCTGCCAAAATATGTGTATTTAGATAACTAAGTTTCTTTTATTACATGCCTAATCTGACCCTGTAATGGAAGTAATGTCATATAGTATTTAACTCTGACATTTGGGATTTGCCCTAGAAGATGGTCTTCCTTTTACTTAAGTGCCATTACTTTTATGTAGTCCATTTTCATTGCATTTAGTCCTATTTTAGTAATAATGCTTGCATGATTTACCAGGCAAATGCAATCTTTGCCCTGAATGGCACAGTGCAAGAAAAAATGGAAGCTGTTAAGAGGCAGAATGGCAAAAAAGTATTATTGACCTATGCTGGCAGCCATGTGTTTCAATTATTTTCAAGAATCCATTTGTCAAATAAGTGAAGCGATGTGGGACGTCAAGTTCAAGCTGGGGTTAGTGCCTTTCTCCATCTGATATGATGTATCTTCTGTAGCCATTTAATTGAATTACCCAATTTATTTTTCAAGCAACAATGCTCTACCAAGAGCCATGACATTAAACAATTAAATATGAGTTTAAAAGTATGCATTTTGTGCAGTTCATCATTTCACTGCAGCACAGAATGAATCTTAGGAGCCTGCAGAACTCTGACATGGTGAAAGATGCTTTCTTGGAGGGGGAGGGAGGGGAATGAGAGAAAGAGAGGGAAGAGAGGCAGGGTCCAAAGGACCATTGCATGCAGATGAAAAGCAAGGCAGGCATCCTGATTCTCTTCTGCTTCCAATTTCCACTTGTTAGTTGCTTGCCCTGAAGCATCTCTAGAGAAAACTGTGGAGTTTTATTCACGTTGTGCATTGATTTTCTTGTATTTAAGCACCATAATTTCTGCTAGAGAATTGGAAAAAAAATATCTAAAGGAAAAAGAAATGAAGTTGGGCCCTTATAATGAAGTAACATCAGAGGAATGACAGATTGGCCTAGTCATGCAAATAAGGTACTTTTTTCAGTTATGAATTATCTGTTAGCTTTTAGGGCTTTTATTAGGGTACAGGTTTGTATCTTAAGCTAAATTAAGTAAATTAATCTATGGAAAATTTCCTATGCCCTCCTGTATTTCTTCTATAGTCAATCACAGCTCCTAAAACACTAATATTATTGGTGAATATTCTCATACTCATACCATCCTCACAAAGGCTTATAGGTATCTGTTGGGGCCAGGATTTAATTTAATATGTCAATTTAAATTAATTTTGCCAGAGAACCATACCATACTGAGCTCTTGAATTATATATTATGCAGCTTACTAGAAATATGTGAAGCTCCCAAACTATTATTCTTATCTACGTTTGGCAAGAGGTCCCACTTAAATGATTATATTAATTATTTTAAATTTGGAATTAAATTCAGTAGCATAACTTTTTAATACAATCCTAGTGAATTGTAGTGAAAATAACAATTTTCACAAGATACACTAATAGGTTTCCTTAGTGCTCTCCCCCCCACAATGGATTTTGTACAGAAAAGCCTCAGGTGTGGTTATGAAACTTCCTTAACTCCAAACAAACTAACTTTTCTACTGCTTGATGCAAATTACAATGTACAGTAGACTTCACCTGTGACCCTAGTTTGTTGTTTTGTTCTATTTGGACAACAATTCAAATAATTCATTGGCCAATTTAGAAGAGTTTGTGAAGTTTCAATGGTGTTCCTGCTCTTAAAGATACAATTTTGATCAGGGAGAATAATTACTAGAACAGAGAGAACACCAATGACTTCTGGTTTTTTATTTTTTCAATTAACATTCAACAATTAAATTTTAATATGGTCAGGGAATTGTTCAGAACTTTTTGTATGGGGATACTGCACCTTTAATTATCTGCCCTCTGGTGCCAAACCTCTTCTTTGAGTAGCTCTATAAAAGATTATTGCAGCTAGTGACTGAGCAAATTAGTACTTGAGTTTGGGTGAAAAACGTCTTTATTAGTCCTAAAACTGAAGTCACTGAGCATTCCCCAAAGGCGTGATTTTGTTTGATGAATAAATCTAGTAATTATCCTGCTGTTAGGGCTGCACCGCAAATGTCATAAGCAGATAAACAGAGGGAGCAAGCCTTCCGTAAATTCTCTAATTATCTATGTTGGACCACTTATTGCCTGCAGATGATTTATGAATATATGGATATATCCTTAAGTATGTTCATCGGAGTTCACAGATGCAAATAATTAAGGCAATATCCATTTTCAACAAGAAAGAGATAAGACAGTGTTGACAGGTTAAGGTCATTTCAGTATAAAGCTATAGCCTACATTTTTGTTACATAAGAGAAATATGTAGACACCATTTACTTGATTTGGCTCTTTCATGGAGATATTCCAGGTTTAACTTTTCATTTTTTAAAAAAAAAAAGTTTTATTGGTTTTTTCAAGTATCTTGGGGAAAAGGGTACATAAATGTGGAGAAAAATTTTGACAGGTACATCATACAGAAGGTGGTACTTCCCCGGGGTCTTACATCTCTCTCTTATTTTATATATATCAAAATATCATTATTACATACATATTAGCAGTTTAGGTTTACTTCAAATTCTTTAACATCTTCAACCACACTTTATATCACTTCTAACCATTTCATTGTATTAACAATTGCAATGTGTTTTTAAATCATTTCTGTGACCTAAGTCTCATTGCTGTCTCTTCTCCCCTGTCTGTTGGCTGAGCCATGACTCCTCCCACCTTCATGTCTTGTGCACTGTCTCTTGTTTCGTCTAGGAGGTTCTTGTGTTTTTCCATGCAGGCTTCTGCCTCCACTACTGTATTAATTCTCACTCTACCCCCTTCCCAGAAAATCAACAAGCCTTCTGGAATTAACCACCTGAACCAGATGTTTTTTTCATATAATTTTTTAGTTAGAAAGAAGAATTTCATCCTCTTATCTCTTATTCTTTTTGGTATCTGTTTCAGAATGGTTATTTCTTTGTCCTTATATCTTAAAGGTTCCCCCCTTTGAACTCCTAGAATCTCATCTCCTGTAGTCTTTCTAAAAAAATTAACATGAACTTCCCTTGGAACATTGTGTGTTCTAGCATATGCTGAGTTAATTCTATATATCAAATCCATATCCCACCCTAGCTGTTGTTTATCTCTTTTAATATAATCTGCTAGCATTGTTATCATAATCTCCCTTAAGTCTTCACCCTCCATTTCAGGTATGTTTTGATATCTAAGAAAAAGAGAGATCCTTTCAGATTCCATTTTTTCCATATAATTCTCAATCCCAGCCTTTTTTTTTATAGCCTTCATCTCTTCTCCCACCCCCACAGCACCCTCCTCCAGAGCGTCTATTTTCTGGCTATTTTGTAAAGTCTGTTGTTTATTCTCTCTGAGTTCTTCCCTTAAGTCCGCCAACTGTTTTTTTATTTCATCCTGTCCCTTTAAGAGTGTCTGGAACATTTGTTGAAACATTTCTTGAGACTGCTGTTCCCCCTCAGAGGCTTTTGGTTGTAAAAAGGAAGATGGTTGTGTTTGTTGTGGAACAGGACTTGAAACAGAAGAAGATGGAGCCGAGGCTGGTTTAGGAATGGGGGCCTTTTTCGCAGGCATTGTGAAGTTCAGAAAAAGTTCATAAGTCTAGACAGAGAAAATGGCATCTATAGGAGCGGGCTGCCAGGCGAGGTCTACAAGCAGGCAAGGTCCAGGGTGGGATATTAGTCTTCAATACAGCTCCCCTCTAGTTGTAGTCAATTTTCCCCAATCCAAGGAAGATTGTATAAAGAGATTCCTCTAGGGTTCACCAGGGTTTTATAGTTCCAACCCAGAAGATTTTTCAAAGACAACAGTTCATTTGTAATGGCAGCAAAAATGGGGGAAGAAGCGCCATTTTGGCTCAGCCCTCTCAGGGGATCAGAGAACAATCATTCAAAAAGTTTCCATTCATAATTTATTAGGTCAGTTCACTTTCTTTCTTTCGCAATTGTTCAAGAAAGTCATTACCCCATTGCTTGAAAGAAGTGAATATCAAAGAGTTTTTTCCCAATTCTCTCTCTCTCCTCTGAGAGAGAGATCGTTTAAAGCCGCTTTTCCGAGAGGGGGGGAAGAAAGACCCCCCTCTCCAATGTTAACACTTTGCCGAGATCAAAGAGTCTTAAGAAGGCTGCTAATCCTTGTTTACTTAGTTGTTCAAAGAAGTAAGAAAAAGACCCCGGGGGAATTCCCCCCTCACCACATTTCTGCTGTTGCCTTCACATGGAGCGTTTTCTTCCGATCTCCTCAGGACGAAGGCGCGCATGGCAAGCGCACCCCCCAAAAGCCTCCCAGTGCCTAGGGCAAATCTGGCAGCCCCCCTGCAGCCGCCGCCACTCCAGGGGGCTCCAGCAAGCCGCCCCTCAGCAGAACGCCCCTACAAGGCACCCTGTGCCCCCCTGTGAGTCAGGGGGGGCCCACCAGGATGGCGAGTGGCGGACAGCATGTCCATCGTCCACAGAAACCAGAAGTGGAATCAGGTTTAACTTTCATTTGTTGTCATTTGCCGCAACTGGGACCTATCCAATAATGCTAAGTATTTGGAGTACTGGGGTGAATACCTTTGTCCACAAAATGGAAAATTGTCCTGTCACTATAATTTTGCAACAGCCTTTGGATAAACACCACCTGCATATGTACATACATGTTCATTGACATGGACGGAACCCTAAAGAAGCAGTGGAGAGCATAATACAGTGTCTTTATTCCAGGAACAAAGCATTTGGAAGGAGTGTTTTGGTCATTCCACAAAGTGTCCCTTGAACGTTTAAGAAAGTAAAGACTATATACACAAACTTTTTCCCTCCAGGGAAAAAAAAGGAAATGAAAGGAAACTCTGCATCTTCTTACTCTACAAAAAATGGTGTGAAGGAAATGCTTAGGCCAGCAGACAGAGTTATTGTAATGTTGCAGCAATCTCCCATATCAATGTTAGCTTCCACAAGTAAAATAAGAGCCCAGATTGTTGGGGGGCAAAATTCTGACTCTGTAATAGCGGCATATAAGTGCTATTGCTATTGGGCAAAAGGCAAGAAGGAAGTAAGGCAGTGGCGGGATTCATATTTTTTTACTACCGGTTCTGTGGGCATGGCTTGGTGAGCATGGTGTGGCTTGGTGGGTATGGCTTGGTAGGTGTGGCAGGAGAAGGATACTGTAAAATCTCCATTCCCTTCCCACTCCAGAGGAACATTACTGCAACATCCCCATTCCCTCCCAATCAGCTGGGACTTGAGAAGCAGAGAATAAATGGAGCCAGGGCCAATCAGAGATGGTATGTATCAGTTCTCCGAATTACTCAAAATTTCCATTACTGGTTCTCCAGAATTAGTCAGAACTGCTGAATACCACCTCCGAAGCAAAGTAACATGGTCTCATGACAGATAGGGAGAATAAACGAGCCAAAGTCCAGGAGTCAAAATAAAGAAGAAAATAAAATGATTAACAGCACTGATGAGAAGAAGCAATTGGAAAAGAGATAATCCCTGAGATAATTGAGGCAAAAAGGGAGTTTGTTTCTTGTCTCAGAATTTATTTGAGGCAAAGTCCTTCTAAATGTTTCCTTCAGATGGAGCAAATATTTGAAGAGAAGAATCAAAAAGCCTAGCCAGGAAGAAGCATGCAGAAAATGTGAAGAAAAAGTAAATACTTTGACTAAAATAGAAAGCAAAACTAAAAAACATGACAGACAGGTTGAAAAAAGATGTACACCACTTTAGATACTGTAGATGATAGATAGATAGATAGATAGATAGATAGATAGATAGATAGATAGATAGATAGATAGATAGATAGATAGATGATAGATAGATGATAGATAGATGATAGATAGACAGACAGACAGACAGACAGACAAACAGAGACAGATTAAGACAGAAATATAGGTCAACAATAAAAAATGCATTTAATAGAACTAAACTATGAAAATGTAGTGAACTTCCAAGAAAAGTATAGATAAAGATATCATAAATAATAGTTATAATAGAAAATAGCGTTATTCTTAACATTCATTTCTACAATAGTTGCAGGCATTTGTAAGTTATAATTGCCTTTTCTTTTGGGGGGTAAGCTTTCCTTTAAAAAAAACTCCCTCCCTACTCTCCCACTAATGAGGGGCATTGTCCAGATTTCTAATGCTGTCTGTCTGTCTGTCTGTCTGTGGATCAAACTGGTTAATTGGTGTTCAAAAAAATCACCTGTGACAGATTGACATTTAGATTTGAAGGAGTTGTAATTTATATTTCAGTGAAAAGCATATTGGATACTTGGCCAGCGTAACATATTTCCAAATCAAATACTGGTAAATCCTCAACTTATGACCGCAATTGAGCACAAAATTTATGTTGTTAAGCAAGACAGTTGTTAAGTGAATTTTGCCCATTTTGCCCATTTTACAACCTTTTTTTGCTATAGCTGTTAAATGAATCACTGCAGTTGTTAAGTTAGTAACACAATTGTTAAGTGAATCAGTCTTCCCTATTGACTTTGCTTGTCAGAAGGTCATAAAAGGTGATGACATGACCCTGGGACACTGCCACTATAATAAATATGAATCAATGGCCCAGTGTCCAAATTTTGATCTCTTGATCATGGTTATGCTGTGAGAGTCATAAGTGTGAAAACAGTTGTAAGTCATTTTTTTCAGTGCCATTGTAAATTTGAACAATTGTTGTTAGTTGAGGATTGTATGCACATACTTTAAGAGGTATGCCTTGAATAATTGTCATACTTACCTTTTTCTGCTCCCCCACCCAGTTTTCCAAACTTCTCCTATTCAGAAAAACAACTTTTCAGCTTTTGATCTTGTTCTCCAGGCTGTGTTATTACTTTTAATGAACTTTTTAAAAGCTAAAATTTTGTAAAAAAAAAAAAAATGCAGAAAATTTTAATTTTATTTTCAGCAACGTCAGTTGATGATGAATACTGTTAATAAATAAAATACATAAATAAAAAATAATCTGCCATAGCTTCTCACAGGGCCAAAATGAAGCAATCTACCGAATGGACTTGGACCAAAATGGTAGGGATGAACAGAATCTATTAGGATCTGTCATTCATTGGCCAAAAACTTTAATTATTTTAAAAAAATTCTTATAAACTGAAACCTGGTTATGTATTTGGAAAAGATTCATTCAAGAAAGCATGTATTATACATAATATTTTTTTTGAAAATCTTAATCAATGAAAGTTGAACACAAGCTTTCTCATTAGAAAAAAAATGCATAAAGCATATCTTTTCTTATTTTTCATTAGGAAATTGTAAAAAAAAAAAAGTCAGAGCAAATAATTTGTGAAAACCATGAGTACTGAACCGGATTTATAATGATCTAGACATCTGAAGCTGAATGTGCAGATAATGGTCACTTTTTGAACATTCATATGGTGCTTTGAATATTCAGTGCACTTCCTTGTAGCGCAGCATTAAAACCTGTTCTTTTCTTTTCTTTTTTTCTTTTTGCCCTAAGGCAGACAAAATTATGGCTTGAATAGACCATTTTCCTTTCTTTACCACAAGAGCAGAAAGAACATATGGGGTCTGTGTTCATCCATAGTGTAGAAATGTAAGCACAGAACTGTGAAAGCTTTTATATTGCCAAGGCTCCACATACACGACACATAAGGTACTGTACAGTTTTGTGTTATGTATTAAACGATTATTCCTATTGCTTTTTATACAATGAACTTGCCTTTCGGCAGATTAAGAGATATCCAGGTGGAAAAATGGATAATATTTCCCCCTTCTTTTCCTTCTCTCCTCCCTTGTTGTGGTGCATGTGCATGCATATGTGTGGTACCTCTGCATGTGTTAGCCTGCTGCTACTTCAGCAAGAAGAATAAGCTTCTAATGGATTTCATCAGAATCTTGATCATAAGTTACTGGGCACGAGTACAAGGAGTCTGTGCATTTTTTAATATAGACAAACAGCTATTAATCATTTGTTCCATACAATCTCTTCTCTCTTTGAAAGAATCCACGATAATTAGAACTGCAGATCAGTTTGAAAAGAAGAATGCTGGCCATATTGAAATGCTAGCAGGCTTACTTTCCATGTCTCATTCATATGTCACATATGCAAACAGTACAGTTTCTAAAAAGATCTCCAAGTATGTATTGTTCCTTTCATTTAATCCATAAAATTTATAGACCTTTGAGTATGGGCAAATTTACAGGAATTTGAGGATGGCTCTAATATTATGAACATCACCTGTATTAAATATAGCGGTTCACTGGATTTCCATGATAGCACTTATAGATAGCAATGAGTCCTTATAATATAGTGATAAGGTATTAAATTTGTATTAGGAAGATTCAGGTCCAAATCTCCATTTGATCATAGATCTCAATATAGGATTTTGTAGCAGTCATACTTTGGTTCACTCCAATTTACCTCAGAAACTTATAGGTGCAGGGATAAAAGGAGAGGACACCCCTTGGAGCTCTTAAATGGGACACAAGATATAATTGTACTAGATAAGAAATACAGGTAGTTCTCGAATTATAATTTGTTTAGTGCTTGTTCAAAGTTACATCTGCATTGAAAAATGTGACTTATGACTGTTTTTCACAGTTACAACCTTTGCAGCATCCCCATGAGGATCTCATCAAAATTCAGAAGCTTGGCAACTGGTTAATATTTATGACCATTGCTATGTCCAAAGGTCACATGATAACTATTTAGAACTTCTGACAAGCAAAGTTGATGAGGAAACCAGATTCACTTAACAACCTGATTACTAACATCAACTTCAGTGATTCACTTAACAACTGTAGGAAAAAGGTCATAAAATGGGGCAAAACTCACCTAACAAATGTCTCACTTAACCACAGAAATTTTGGGCTCAGTTGTGGTTTTAAGTTGAAGACTAACTGTAATATGTTACAGTCAAGATATTAACTAACTACAAGTAACATGTCAAATCATTTAAGAACACTTTCTTGGTGTTTTTCCTTCTACCTCAGCTGTTATTGCTCTTCCCAATATTAAGATTATAGATTGAAATAATTGCTGTTTTATTAAACCACTATTTTACTGAACCACTGAACTGTCAGTTTACTCATACATGCAAGACGGCAAATAAAAATATACAAGTATTAAATCAGCTCCTGTGATTTTTGCAGCTCATGGAACATGCACTAACAGACTGCCATCTTAATACCAATGTTAGGAATGCCAGGACAGCTTTCTAGATTTCTCTTTTGATGCATTTCATGTGTTATTATTTAGCAGGTTATGTATGTCATTTGTACGTGTTTGCAGGCACATTCATGTATGAAAAAAGTTGTTATCCACAATAACATAACATCATCCTTTACCTCAAGTTGTAGGAAAAAAACATCACAAATGTTTCCCTGGATAGATAATTTTGAAAGCTTATATTTTTCATTTTACATTGTCTTCATTTAAAATATAAGTACAAGGAATGTAAGTGTAGAATCTATCATGCATGTATAATTATAGAAAGACATACAGACTAAGTCATTGTCTTAAACATAATAATCAAAGATAAGAGACACAGACCAAGATATTCTGTCTAATTCAGAATAGTGATGCTGTCTATCCATCACATTAAATTAAAAAAATATTCTTAGTGTTTTGATATGGAGCTTCCATAGAAGAAAATATATGTAGCTCAGGGTTAAGCATGGAGTCCTTGGCATTCTCTGAATCATATGCAATTACATTCTCCACTCTATAGGTCTATTTCAGAAAGCCAATTCAAAGGCTGAGAACAACACTCACCAATGATATACAGATTTTCAGAAACTCTTACTTTGTTCATTTTTGCATTTGTAAGGGGATTCTAAAAACCCATAGGAGATCAGCATCCTATGATGCAATTGTTATATTCACTAAATGAGCCCAATGCAACAACACTTTTATTTTCTCCTCCTCCTCATGAAAGCTTATTTCTGACTTGCTTCATTCAGGGCTTTTATGATCTCTCTCTATGGGATTCAGTTAAAGCCCACTTCATTAGACTCCTTACATCAAGCACATGTCTACAAGGTTCTCATGAAGTGTAAACTATCTAGGTCAGCCGTCTATCATCCAGGTAGCTCAGTCCCCAACATCTATGTTTACGTTAGTTTGCATTAAGTTACTTTATTTATTTATAAAATTTATTGACCACTATCCCCGTCTTATTGCAAGGTTCCTCCTCCTCTTCCTCCTCCTCCTTTTCCTCCTCCTCAAAGTACTGCTGTTTTGATCTTCATTCTCTCATCTATAGAGATATTGCGAATCATTCAATTTACTGATTTTTTTCTTCAGGCACCATAACAAGCTTATCCTTGCTGAATATAAAAACCAGAATAATTTCAGGCAGGAACATAAACAAACTGTGCTCAAACGTCACAGTTCATGACTGTATGGTATTTATCCATTAATCTTAATGTTTATTTTTTTCCATATACTCATCAGTTAAATTTTGATAATGCTTCTTGTTCTACTCTGAGGCTCTCATTATTGCCACTACACTTCAAATGTTTTATTAAATATTTTAGGGTTGCTGCTTGGAATCTGGTAACTTCAGTATCTGCTTACTTAACAGAAATAGATTATTCCTTACTTAGCAGAAAGCAGTTATTCACACCGGATAATCAGTAGTCTCAGGACAAACTTTTCATATTCAGCTTCCACAGCTGAGCATGTACTCTTTTAGGTCACTTCATTTTCTTTCTCCTGTTGAGAAAGAAACTTTCTGCTCCACTTTTCTCAAGACGACTTAATATTCCAAATTAAAAACTGGAAAGGTTTAGAGCAGAAGAACTGATGTAGAGGTTTCTAAAAATATAAAAAATCAGGATCAATATCTTACATTTTCTACCCCATATATTAACATTAATAATAAAATAATAAAATCTATGCAAATATTAAATGTCAAACCATCTTGTACAAATATAAGTTCTGATAATTCTGAACAAATATTTTCTTCTTATCTCTATTTGAAACCTTTTTTCCATGTACTTTTCTCCCCATAAATTCTTTCATAATTGTCAGAATTTTTGTAACAGTGGCAACTCATATATTGTGATAGCTATTATATTAATCCCTTGTAAGACACATGAAAATCCCCTTTTCAACCAGAGCAGCTGAGTTTTTTCCTGATGAAAAATGTATGGAAAATACTTACTGTATACATTTTTGTCAAATTATGCGTGCGCGCGCCCACACACACAACACACACTCACACTTATAATACTATCAGTGTCATAATAAATTTATTTTGAAAAATGCTATAGCATTCAGTGATTGAACTTTCAATTCAGTTTGCCACTGATATATGATTATTTTAGTGGCCATATCAAAGCGTCCCAGTGGCTTCTTGATTCTGCGGCTGGTAGCACTTCATCTCTCTCATCTCTGTATCATAATGAGAAAGTTTCAGAAGGGTTTTTTCAAGCCCTTCTTTGTAAAAAATAAATAAATCTGATTATTCTTCAAATAAATTTTGATATAGCAATCAAACAGGATCTCTGGTCCACTTCAAGTTCCTTCAGGACTAATTATATACTGAGAATATGTAGTTGCAGTTAATAAGCTTAGATACTAGGGGGAAATAATCAGTGGAAAAATATACCACAGATAATTAATAAAAATCAATTAGTTTGTTAATGAGTACTCTACTGTTACCCAAAGTAATAGAAACCAATTGGGGAAAAAAGACCTCAATATCTCTGAATAGGATGTTCAGAAACTCTGCATCCTGCTGAGAATTTGAAAGGTAATAACGGAAGCAACAGCACTGCTTGGGTTAAAACTAGTTAAATCTTCTCATGAGGTTTCAGATCCTCCAGCTAATATATCTAGTAAAAAGTGTTTCACCTTTAGTGTATGCTATAAAGCATTGTCTGATGCCTTAAATATGTTGCTCATTGTCCCGTATTAAAAGCAAAACCCATACTTGTAAATGTCAGTGGCTAAGATGGTTAGAGACCTTGCATTTCCTCGCATTTCTGTAAAAGCTGGAAACACCCATTACCTTGGCAATGACTTTAAAATAACACTTTGCATTTAGACATATAAATGGCGTAAAGTCAAACATGAACTGACAATGAAACACAGAATCTGCCTTTAAATAGTTCTTGAAGGTTCACAAACATTACTTTGTGATTTCGAGCTATTTTATAATACAGAAAATATTCCTATTGTTTGCTGTACTTGGCTAGATTCTTGCTACATATTACTGTGTAAGATATTTCTTCTAATTTCTAAAATAGAAATACAAATAATTGTTATTCTGAATCCGTTTATTATATTCAGCTCTGGGTACCAGTGTGTGAATCATAAAATATAATGTCAATTGTACTAACATGGCAGTAGTTTCAGTATCACGGGTTATTATATGCTTGGCTACATAAAAAGAACATACCCCCTTCCCCCAATAAAAGCCAAAATGAGGTTAGAGGCTAATATCGAGGCAACTTGGACTGAGGTTTAGTTAGCTGGTTGAACTGCAGAATCATCTAAAGATTAGGAATAAGACTCTGCTACTGAAAAAAAATACAAGGTTCTGACTCCATCTGAAGCCCTAGAACAAAGATTCTTAGCAGTTGCTACCAATCTAAGGATATATGCTAGAGAAACAGAAGCCAAAAGATAAATGCCTTGTTCTTCAAAGAATCATTCAAGGTCTATTTCCATCTGCAGTGAAATCACACAGTAACAGCAGAACCACCAACAGCAAAAACTGAACAGTATTGGAAGAACGTATGGGAGAAAGAGAAGACACATAGCACCAATCAAAGTAGTTGCAGGACCGAAGAACAGACCACAGCAATCTCCCAGAACAGCAATCAGTAATCATCACATTAGCAGGCATCAACAGTAGGTCAACAATGTAAAGAGCTGCATAGCACCTGGCTCAGATATGATCCATACTAACTGGCTAAAGAAATTCACCTAGCAGCACAGATGTGGGAGAAGACCAGTCACAGTTCACAGGTGCAGTTAAATGCATCATCCATTTAGAGTCCTTGCATTGCCACAAGAGATCCAAGTCCGCCCCCTCTTGAATTCCATAGACCCTTATCTAGTACCACTTTAATGGTGAATTTTAGTTGACTAGATCCTTGTGTATAGGATTGAATAAATCTTCTACACTACAATATTACAAATGATCCTGATTCTTTATGCCTGACACAGATGGACCAGCTGCTACCAACAGGCTCTCACCCAGACTGCCTTCCTTCCAAGGAAAGATAGTGTTATCATGAAAGATTTCCACAAAGGAACAGCACCGTCCCTCTGCCAACTAATAATCTCCAACAAAAGTCCTATCAAAAATCATGGCTGCCAAGCTACAGGATGATATGGGTTCAAAACATAAGTACACAGCTCATAAGGCCAAGGTGGGAGCAACTCCAGAAGTTCAAAACATCAGTTGCTTATAGATAATCACCCAAGACTCAAGGTTTAGCAGACCAATCTGGACACAGCCTGGATTAACTACAAGAATATTAGGAAGCATCCAACATGACAGGAAGGATGCTGAAGCATATAGTTAGTCTGGAGTCACTGCACAGGAATAGAACCAATCCTTCCTCCAAATTCCTTTGAGTCCTATCTGTTTGTTCCCAAGAATAAATTGCCAGACTGGAACAATTCTGTGTTATAGGTGGAAGATAATAAAGTAATTAGCTTGAACTCTGCACATGTGGATCTGATTGTTCATGTGCAACATGGAAATCTATGCCTATGGATCCATGCACACACATGACTCTGTGAATTCCTGATTCTATACAAAGTCAGCAAAGCATTAGGAATCGTCTCAAGAACTCAATGGGACTGTGGAAGACAACGTTGTAAATAAGTTTAGAACATCTTACATAGGTGGCCATCAATTGTGGCATATACCAAGGTAATACACTGTCCATAGGGGTGAGAAGGGATTTTTTTTTACACATACACAGTATAAATACAGACACATTTCATAACCCAATATTTGGTAATATACAGTACCTTTTTATACAATGTCCCATACTAGTGTGGATTTTTGACGTGAAATTCCTCAGATGTTAGTTGGTTTTGTGTGTGTGAGGAGCTGGATTATGACTTAGGTTAAGACTAAAAAATGGGGAGGGAGAAAGCAGAACATACAAGGAGGCAATGCGATCTCCTATTGATCCATCAACTACCTCCAGAGCCATACTCCTCCATTGGGGCCTCAGGCAGAGTCAGGTCTTTAGCGTCTTATGGAAGATTAGGAGGTTAGGGGCAGATCTCATCCAGGAGGCAAGATGTTTCAAAGGACAAATGCCACAGCAGAGAAGGCTCTTCTTTTGGATCCTGCCAGCCAGAATTCTTTGACTGATGGGATCCTCAGCATCCCTCCTCTGCTGGCATGGGTGGGGCAGGCTTGTCCCATTGGGATGAGACAGTTCTTCAAGTAACTTGGACCCATACAAAGTGAGGCTTTAAAAATGATGGCACTTAGCAATAGCAAAAGCAATGGTATTTAGACTTAGATACTGCTTTACAGTGCTTTACAGTTCTCTCTAAGCAGTTTACAGAGTCAGCCTATTGCCCCCAACAATCTGGGTCCTCATTTTATCCACCTCAGAAGGATGGAAGGCTGAGTCAGCTTTGAACCTGGTGAGATTTGAACTGCCAAATTTCAGGCAGGCAGCAGAAGTAGCCTCCAATACTGCACTCTAACCACTATGTTACCTCGGCTCAATAATAACCAATGCCTTGAATTGCACCCAGAATCAAACTGGCAGAATAGTGGTGAAATATGGTCCATTCTAGGGGCCTGAAGGACTGCCCACTGTTGGGAACAATCAGACAAGCACTTCAGGGATTGTGAGGAGGGGGTGGTCTCCATCACTTCCTTCCCTGCAGGGATTCCAAACTAGCCACTCTTTTAGCTCCAACCGTCAGCTGCAGATTCCACTACAATAGCTCATCAGATGGTGAAGGATGTGTTCACTAGCAGCCTCATGTAGATATTGAAAAGGAATGGACAGAGCACCAAATCCTGTGGCACCCCACATAGTAGGGGATATAGGATCTCTTCTCACCAATCACCAGCAAAGAAAAGGTATGCAACCATTCCTCTAAGTCAATCCAGAAAGATACCATGCTCAATGATATCAAAAGATGCAGAATGATCAAGAAGGACAAGAATGGATGGACAACAATCTTTATCTCCCACTAGACAAAGATCATCCAAAAGTACTACTAATACTGTTTCTGACCAAAACTCAGTCTAAATCCCAATTGAAAGGGATCTAGATAATACCCTTCATCCAAGGTCTTCCACAGAATGGAGGTGGGAATTAGATTTGGAACATACATACATACATACATACATACATACATACATACATACACACACACACACACACACACACACACACACACACACATACACGCACACACATACACACATATGCTGGTCTTGTATTCGGGTCTTTTCCCATGTAAGATCTTACATGGGAAAAGACCCGAATACAACAAGACCAGCATACCTACACCCTTGAAAATCTACGAAAACACACACACACACACACACATGCGTGTGTGTGTGTGTCTAGTGATGGCTTCCTGAGTTGGCAAAAGTTGTACTAAAATCTGATATTCTTTGGAAGTATTCTTCCATCACATTTTTTTTAAAGTTGGGATGGAGTAGAGACTTGAACATTTTTAATTAGATCCAGAGACACATTATAGCAAGAAACCTATGATTAAACTAAGCCATTGAGACATCATGCTCAGGAATAGTAATCTGAAAGAACTTCTGTAGTGCAAAGAGGAAAGCTGAATGAATTCATGCTGATGTGGCAGTTATAGACTCCTGAACCCAGTTCTGTATTTTCTAGCTGCTGGCAAAGTTGTGGACATGTCTGGCTACATCAAAATTAAGATATAGTAGACATTAAAATGAAAGCAGAACATGGTAAAGGTAAAGTGAAAGATTTTGCTATTAGGGCTGTGCTTTGATCATGAGGCTTCAAATGTATCTATCATCCTCCATCTGTGAGGCAGTATTAAAAGGTTAATGAAGTTTTGTACCTTTTTGAACTTACTGTAACTAAATTGCTGTCTCAGCAAACACAGAGAATTTCAATACTTTAGGAGTTTTGGTAGCCCCCAAAAGGTTGAAACGTCTTCAGATTTATTTTTAAACATACTATAACACAGTGCTCAGAAAGGTAACCTGCTGATGCCATTGCAAGGGATTCCACTCTTAAAATATATTTCTGTTAAACTGCTCTGTGTTGGAAGCAGTATGACATTGATGCTTATATATAATTTGCAGACCCCCAGGAAAAGAAATGCACACCCCGCTAATGGCTGTAACTAGTTGACTGGTTCACATCAGCCTTGTCATTAAGGCAAGCAGCATAAGACTGCAGATTTAATAGGGATACTGTCATGGGTTAAATGAGCATAGCTTGAAGAATTATTTTTTTATATATTAAAAAAAAAACCTGAAAGGTTGTGGCAGTAATAAAAAGGTTGAATGGTAATGCCTCTAATTGAACAGTGAAGCCTCTTTCCTATTAAGTCACTCTTTCATCTGTCTTTTTAATTATTTCATTATCATTTTGTACTGCGGTTCACAATGAAATGACCATTTGTGTTTAAGTGAAAGCTAATTATTAGGACTGAATTATTGTACAGTTTATTGATCCCTATGGTGGATTAAGGGCTTTAAGTTCGTCTAGACAGAATAGTTAGCAAAATGACAAAAGGAAACATATAAGGCCCTTGGGAAGAATCCCTACGCTTCATAAGCAATTAATGCCTGCCAGGTAATGGAATTTAAGTTTATACTAAATCCAGCAGCGCTTTGACATTTCAACTGCCTTATAAACACATTATTCTAATGAAATAAGACTTATGAATTGTGTTAAGGCATAAGCAGGAACAGTTGCAATCCTGGGATATTTTTAGTCCTGATTGATTGAATGAAAAGCAGATAATTTTCTCTCTGAATTTGATGAAAAATGAAATGTTCTTGTAGTGTTTATCTCTGTTCATTCTGCTCTTCGTTGATGGATGTGTATTAACAGTTTCCATTTCCCAAAGAACACTAATCTCCCTTATGGATGTGAATAGGACGTAGTGATAAACCAAGGAAGAAAGGGAGAACAGAGGACTGCTGAGTAAGAAGCCAAACAGGCCATTCATCTCAATCCAGCACTGGGCAAGTTTAAAAGCAATCTGTCATTATCTTGATGAGCAAGCCACAGCTGTGCTAACTACACAAGCTTTCACTGTTATTTATAAAAAACATGTCCTTGAGTGGACTATGAAGAAATCAGACAAAATGGATTTAGTGGGTTTTTCTCTCTTCGATGACTTCTTGTCCAGAGATTCCATTTTCAAGAACTTTTTGGGCAAGCTGCCAATCTTTTGTGGCTTACAAAAAGTGTGTGTGTGTGTGTGTGTGTCATACATACATATATACAGTGGAATTTTAGTGCCTGTATTGGTGTTCTGATTTTTTTTTAATTTTTATGGTTTTTTTCTGTATAGTTTTCCTATACAGAATATTTTTTTCTTGGGGTGCCAATATTTGGGAACATATAAGTTCCAATGGTAGGATTAAATTTTTTTTACTACTGGTTCTGTGGGTGTGGCTTGGTGGGTGTGGCATGGCTTGGTGGGCATAGCAGGGGAAGGATACTGTAAAATCTCCATTCCAGGCATGAAATCCTCTTACCTTCGCTACCAGCTCACTTTGCTTGCACACAGCACTTCTGGGCATTAACAGAAGCTTCTGCGCATGTGCATGTGCAGAGCATCTGTGATAATGTCTTAGTGGTTGGGCGGAGCCTCCCACCACTGCAACTACCGGTTCACCCAAACCGGTGCAAACCGGCAGAATACCACCTCTGCTCCATTCCCTCCCCACTCCAGGGGAAGGTTACTGCAAAATCCCCATTCACTCCCGATCAGCTGGGACTTGGAGGCAGAGAATTGATGGGGCGGGGCTAATCAAAGGTGGTATTTACTGGTTCTCTGACCTTTTTTTAAAAAAGAAACCCCTGAAAAAGCTGCAAGATCTGGAGAGACAAGCAGGTGGTCTTTTTTTTGAGGGAGGGGGAATCCCCAGAACCAGGTTGCCCAGCGCCCTGAAGAGGTCCGCATGGGCCTCCGTGGGCTGTAAAGTGTGGTATAAGGGACAGAAGTCCCCGAACCCAGGGGGCAATGCAGCTCCAGCAGTTTCCCACTTCCTCCACCCAGCTCACTTGCCACTCTGCCAGCGGAGCACCTGCCATTTCATCTCCCAAGAGAAGCTCAGGAGAGACGTGCAAATGGCCGCAACTCGAGGCTCCCGAGGAGGACACTGGACACCGGGGGTGGCGGTGGTGCTCCCTGCTGCTCATTCTGCTGTTCCCAGTAACACAAGTTTCTTGGGGAGCATTAAGTTGCAGGCACAGTGGCGCACCGATTCCAGCAGCTGTGTTTTCCCTTGATATTTTCTGTCCCGGCAACCCAAAGTGGACATTCTCCCAGCGGTGTCTCAGGCACTCCCACCTTTAGCTGTGAGGTGCCACATTGCACCCAGCCATCCTCACTCCCTCCCGCTTAAGGGTGGGAGCACCTGAGATGCCGCTGGGAGAATGTCCCCTTTGGTTGCCAGGACAGCAAATTTCAAGGGAAAATGCAGCTGCTGGAATCAGTGCGCCACCGAAGGTTCTCTGGTCCGGCTGCACCTGAGCTGGTGGAGTGCCCATGTGATGGGAGCAACCGCGTGGCTCACCTGCACTGGCTGTCTCCCTGGCAACAGGCGGGAGGTTATGGCCACTCCACCAGCTTGGGTGCACTGCAGCCGGACCAGAGCCCTTTCTCTTCTCAGAAATATCTTCTCAGTGGAGCTGTGACAGCCTGCCTGTCCCTTTCAAGTACTTTGACCCCTGGGGGGAGAGGGCCAGGGGGGCATAAAGGGAACCACTGCTCCTCTGTGAATGGAGAGTTAAAAGTTCGGCTTCTCTCTGCCATTTAAAGGCTGCAGCAGGGAGAATCCCAACTTTTTTCCTCTCCATCCATTCAGAGCGGAACTGCTCCAGCCTCCCTCCCCACCCCATCCAGACACGTTGCCCAGTAACCTTAACCTTCACACTCTTCTCTGTGCTCTCCTCGGGACTGCAATAGATGTCCAGAAGCGGCTTTTGGGGCTAATGGGGCTTGTGTTTGCAGCCCGATAGCCCTTGCTGCTTCTGGACATTTATTGCAGTCGTGAGAAGCCAAGGAGACCATGGAGAAGAGCGCGAAGGTTCTTGGTGTTCTGGGAAGCTGCGAAAGCAGCTGGGAGAGGCGCGTGACTTGGTTTAGCCAATCTCGGTGTTTTTTGCATTGGGGCGTACTGCAAGAGGGAGTTCCCCGGACTTGCTTTGCTGAGCACAGGGCGATGGGTCCGCACCTCTGCCATCAGCAATCCAGAAAAGGTCTTCATTCACTCCCTCTTGCAGCATGCCCCAATGCAAAAAACACCAAGATCGGCTTGCTTGGGGTTGGTGCTGCGATGTCCAGGGAGGCTAAACCAAACTGGGCACCCCTCCCAGCAACTTTCGCGGCTTCCCAGAGTGCCAAGAACCTTTGTGCTCTTCTGCGCACTCTCCTCAGCTCCTTGCGATGGCAATAGATGTCCAGAAGTGGCAGGAGCTATTGGGCTGGAAACACAAGCCCCATTAGCCCCAAAAACTGCTGCAACAGCAAAGAGCTTACTTACTCCTTGGCAGGCAGCAATAGAGAGCCAAGGGCTCTCTATAGGGCTCTTAGAGGCATGGTGTGGATGGACAGGAGGAGCGAGCGACCAGTGGCGACTGGATGGGTGGGGCCCAGGGGTGAGCGAGCAAGGGAGCATTTCACCGCTGGAATCGGTTCTAAACAACACGCTAGATTTGTAAAACCTACTCTAGCGAACCGGTTAGATCCGGCAGGAACCCACCCCTGATCTAAACCTAATGAATTATTATTTGTGCTATATAAAACATAGTTTATAATTTTAGCTTGTTTCCAAACCACAAGTTAAGCAGTGTTAACAAAGTTTGAACATAATAAAAATATACTCTATTTGAAAGTGAATTTGTGATACTTCTATTCTTTATTTCTGGTCACAGCACAGATAGTCCTCAACTTACAATTGGGACAGTATTTCTGGTTTTAATTTGTCCTAAATTGATGCATGTGACAAGATACAATTTTATAATGGTTTTGCAATGGTCCTTAAGCGAATCCCTGTGTTCATCAAATGAACACTGCAGTCATAATTGCAAACCTGTTTATCAACATCTAGCTCAACATCTAGCTTTTATCCAAATAAAACTCCAGGATCATCCCGTTTCCGAAAATATTACTGTTTATTGAATACACAGCATGGTAATATTAAGGCAAAACTAAATCTGAGATTTCCAAACACCAGTCCATAGAATAAAACAATACTTTTACCAGCTAAATCCTCAACATCTCATGTAGTTCATGTAAGCAAGTTTTCTTTGTTCTGGGAACTGTCTGCTTCAATTCCACACCTGTTGTGATGTTCTTGAAAAGGTTCCAGGTTCCCACAGCCTTCAGCAGAATTGTAGGAGTTTCGTTTCTCCATCTAACCCATTTAGAAGTTTTGTTCCTCTACCTAAACCATTTGAAAGTAACACTCACCACCCCTCCCAATCTAATGGCAAGTTGAAACAAAGAGGTATGTAGCTGCCAACCTTTCATTCTCGACACTATTCTTCTGAATAGACATTTTTGCTGGAAATTGGCAAAAATATTGCAAATCATGGTCAGGTGACCGTGGGATGCTGTTATAAGCCAGCTATAAAATCAAACAATCACAAGTACCCAAAATAAGGTCCTGTGACTATAGATGTGTTTGGCATGTCATTTTATGACAGACAGAAATGCTTTAGGGGCTACAAACACCCATCCAGGCCTGTGTAATTTCAAGCAGTTGTTAAGCGACCAGTCATAAGTTAAAGACTAACTTTACAAGATATAAGAGTACAAAACTCACCTTATCCACCAATGGTATCCTATAATTAAAATATAATAAATCCTAGTTAAAATTAACACAATTAAAATGCTATTAAAATAATGGTCAATGGTCATGTCTAACATCAAATGTGATTTGAGAAATTGCAGTAAACATAAAGTGTTACCTTCAAATTATCATGTCCATAATAAAGTACAACTGAAACAAATTTATTGTGCATATTTTATCTATAACAATAAATTCAGGACAGAAATGTCTTTTTCATTCAGTTACCACTACACAAAAATTTTATCCTGGTCCATGATAATTGTATTTCTTCTTTTCACTGAATTCTTATATAGCTCTATGTCTGCTTGCTAACTCTTCATAACTCCTTTA
The DNA here is from genome assembly GCF_964273705.1 of Natrix helvetica. NCBI lineage: Eukaryota > Metazoa > Chordata > Lepidosauria > Squamata > Natricidae > Natrix > Natrix helvetica. Next base: position 43,412,037 of record NC_138552.1, read on the forward strand.
TTATCCCTGACATGGCTATTAGAAAAGACACATTGTCTGATGGTCTTAGGTTAACAATGAGCCTGGTAATTGTTCGGAAGTATATATTTAATTCATAAAAGGTCTTTAATCAGGACAAAAAAATGAGAACGTTTTTAAAAGAAAATGAAATACTAGTAATCACAAATTAATTGAGAATTTTAGAGCCATTTCTTTCCTTGACAGAAGAAAAGTTTTTACCATTTTTGTGTCAAACAAAAGCTCCTTAGCTTTTGTTTTTTTCCCTTAACAGTACAATATGATAGTGATTAAATATAACCACCTAACAATTTAGAACTGTTTCCTCCATATTCCTTTCTCTTTTTCTCTTAGATTTTTTTTGAATAAACTGTTTGTTCCCTAACCTTCCAGCCTTGCCTGCTGTTTTAGAATATGACAAATCTTCCATATTTACTCTTTGTCTGTCCAGGTCTACAGATAGCTTGCCTAACAACTGCTGCACAGATATATGTCCACTGGTGAACCAATGACCATTATTTTCAGAGTTAAGAGCTAAGTGTGCTGCTCATTTGCAACTTCTTCCTTTCCACCACGTGTGTTTCAATACACAGCCAAGGTAATACTTTAAAATGTGTGTCAGGATATTCTAGAATCATGCAATACTTTTAATAAGATGATATTAGGAAGAAAGTGCTTTTGCATGTGCAAAAATCATAATATTTAACCATATATGGTAGAACATGAATCAGACCAATGAGAAATATACATATTATGCTGTGCATGTTTCTGAGTTTAGTAGCCATCAAAGTGTTGGTATCTATACCTGCAGGATGGGCCAATGATCTTTGCTTAACAAACTTCAAGTAGTTCTTGACTTACAAGTTTGGTTTTTATTGTGGTTATTTATTTATGAATCAGTCAGCATAATATATAGAACAATCCCAAATGTGGCAAAATACTACATTTGAACAGAAAAGTATTCTAGAAATATTATTCAACCAAGCTATGGAAAGTCTTAATATTTTTAAATGGTGAGATAAAATCTAGACTTATTTATGAGTATATCTATAAAGATTGCTGTTTCAATGACTGCTTTATATATACTTATCTACCAATCATTAGCATTAAATAATTTCTTGATTTATTATCTCACTATTTCATATTTCCTGTATCCATGGTGGCAAACCTACGGCATACGTGCCAGAGGTGGCACGCAGAGCCTTTCTGTGGAGATGCGTGCTGATGCCAACTGCTCTTCTGGTTTCCAGCATGGACATACATGCTGGCCAGTTGGTTTTCACAGCTGCAGAACACCAGAAAATGGCCTGGAAAACGGCCTGAAAAATGGCCAAAAACGTCCAAAAAACAGGCATGCACGTGCTGCCAGCTGATCTTCACGGACACCAGAGCGCCAAAAAATGGGCCAAGAAATGGCCAAGAAACAGGCTATTTTTCAGGCCATTTTGGGGGCATTTTCAGGCCCAAAAATGTTTGGCGTGGAAAACAGCCTGAAAGCAGCCCAAAAAATGGCCCAAAAACAGGCATATGCACCTCAGCTAGCTGATCTTTGGGTTTCCGGTGATCCGCCATATGTAAAGACCAGCTGGCCAGTGCTCATGCGTGTGACGGAAACCCAAATACCAGCTGGCCGGTGCACGCATGCACACCAGCCAGCTTCCTTAGCTCTGGTGCACGCACATGTATGTGCATGCACACACGTTCTGGTTTGGGCACTCAGTGCTGAAAAGGTTCGCCATCACTGTCCTGCACTCTCTGACCATGGCTCTTCAGATAACATAATGAACTGATAAACAATAACATACTGCATGATAATCTCCAATTTAACTAATCTTGGAAATTAATTATTCCAAATATGGTTTAATAGACAACTCACTGATCTGCTTATGGAGGATCATGACATTATGGCTATTAATTTAGATACTTTCTTTCAGAATTCTATTTTTTCTTCAGAACAATAAGTATTCTTATGATAGTTATACTTTAACAGAGTTACTGCTGTAAACCATGTATAACCATACATGGATTATTCTATGCAGTGATGAATGTTTAGCTTTTTAAGGTGTCAAAGGTTTTTTTTCCCCTTACTGCAACAAATGTATATAGCTACTCCTCTGCAAGTGTTTCTTTCAATTTTCTCCCCCTCTTATCTCAGATAGTTTTCAAGAGGCAGCTTTTTTTTTTCTTTTAATGCACTCATACCAAATTAAAATGCAGGCCAAACTACCATGTTTGCTTTGAAATTCTAATTGAACGTCTCTGATTCCCGCAATTTATAAACATATTCATGAAGATTAGGATGTATATGACGGATAGGATTGGCTACAGGAAAAGCAGGAAATTGAATGTCTAACTTCTGATGTTTAGGGGTGTCCCGTAAAAGTGTTTTGCTTTGTTTTTTCCAGGTCCTCACCAATATCCTCATCTTGAACCCGAAACTCCTTAAATATGCATGGAAGCAGTCTTGAGTTTATTTATTCTAAGTATTTTTAGTAAACCAATGTAGTAACATCTTTGATATTTCAAAGTTTAAGAGTAAATCCAGGCTAAAATTTGTTAGGCAGGGAATTTGTTAGGAAAAATGGCTACAGTTCCTTTGGGACCATAATATTAATTGAACACTTTAACATGCTATTTTGATCACATAAGTATATGTTTGCCAGTATGGTGCTGGCCAATGGATGCAATACTAAGGAAATCTATGTATGTTAGAACTCACAAATCAATGACAATAATTTTCAGAATCCTTTCACCATCCTGTTAGAAGGAGATATAAGTGCCATGGGGGGAGTGGGGAGAAAGGTTCTGAAAAGGTTGATAATGTTTTGTGTGTATTGTGGTTCATCACAGCCGCAGATACCGCATCCCACTTTTGATTTCTTTGTAATGTGTCAGGTGATTGATGCTTCCAATGTCAGGGTTCCAAGTAATACAACAAAAGAAGACTCTGAGGCCATGCATTCGTCAAAGTTCCATTTTATTAGAGATGTCATATGTGCACATCTGGGAAAACCCGAATCTGAAAGTTTCCAGGAAACCTCCCACCCCAAAGAAAATCCAAGTACCTGCCCCAGAACGCACATGTCTATCACATGGTCCAATCAATGCACCATCCCAACTGGAGATGCTTCCCAGTCACACCCTCCAGGTGCAGGGCATAGTGGCCTTGACTCCCAGCTTCACACAATTCCTCCCCTCAGTTTCCCACAGCACTAAATGTGGCAGGCCTGAAGTTCCAATGTCCAAGATGGCTTCCAGGCCTGACATCCAATTTTATTGTTGAAAAGAACTTATTTTTTTAATGTATTCATATAGCAGGAAGAATTTGAGATAATAAAAACCAATAATATTGTACCAACTAAAATCAGTGAATCCATTTAGATTTAAAGACCTCACAGAGGATAGACAGAAAGATAATTTATCCAATATATAATATGTTATATTCTGTCTCAGAATAGAATGCTTATTTCTTCAAAATCTGAAGTTGTATTCTTATATTTTCTTTTTGATATGGTGGTTACCTTCACTTGTCAGCCAAATCATATAATATCAACCTCTTCAAACTGAGTATAATTACTTTTTATGAAATAAATCTGGTACAAAATATTTAAAAAATGGTTTTTTTAAAAAAAGTTTTAAAGCATAAAACTTACAATTTATTAATTGATGCAGGGTGGGCCCAAGAACAAACAGGATGGAAAGAAATGAACAAATAAAAACTGGTAATGTTATCTATTTTTTTGGTGGGATCTTCTAGCTAACCAAAATTATGGTTAGTCACTTTTAATTCCAAAAATGTATACAATATGGCATGACAGTATCATATTTGGAATGCTAGTAGTCCTTTTTTCTTTTCTTTGACCAGTATCCTTTTTTTTTTCAAATTACCAAGAATAGTATGAAAGTCTTTTTTTAAAGCTTTGTTTTTAGTAATAAGCTGATTTTCTATCAGGTATTATATTTGCCATTCAGATTTCATCACATAACTGAATTTGCTTTTCAGGGCATGATGCCTATAAAAATGATAGCCATAAGGATTACAGTTGTTTCTGCATGACAGCTATATAGGCAACAACAATTCTCATTTATCATTTTCATGAAAGCTATAATTTGGCTGCTGCAGGAAGTCCTAGGGGGTGTATTGAAATTGACACAAAGAATTGCAGATGTGGGGCTTCACCCAGTTATATACCAAACACTGTATTTCTTCTCTTCTTAAGTTTAGATCTTTCCTTATCTTTCATCATTATAAATCATTGTTATGAAACCAATAACCTTCTGAATTAAGATTTGCATACTTGATCTTATTTTAGCTCCAGCATTTGACTAATAACATAAGAATAGAGATAGGAGCCACGATGGATCATATTAAAAGCCTGTCAAGACTAACTATACAAATTCCCCTCTTTCCTCCTCCTTCTCTTCCTCTTCCTCTTCCTCCTCCTCTTCCACCACCACCTCTATAATATGGGTGCAACATTTGCCATTTGACAATAATATCTTGGGTAAAAATAGCATTTAAAACATTTAGCGAATCAGAATAAATATTCAGATATTGTAACAATAAGCAAAATAGTACTACCATACTGTAAATTGGAGAACAATTCTGTAAAAATCATACAGGATATAGTTTAGCCTGTATGAAAAAATATCTCATTGAAGGCTGTATATTGGCTCTTACTAGTTAATATTCTTCTTTGAATTTGTTTTATTTTATTAAGCTAATGTGATCATTATTGCCAGGTACTATGCATAAAATAAATTCTCATTAATAAACTGAAAGTTTTATCTTACATTCACTTAAATTTTAAACTCAAGTTTGGGTAGAAAATGGATTGTACTTGGTTATCTAAGTGCTTTTATATTTGCATTCTGTATCCCTTTGATATCTATGAAAAATAATCTTATTTTTTCCCTTTATATTATAAAGTTGAGTCAAGGAATATGTTCTTCAACATAACTGCATTATTTGTTGTTTACTTGTTTACTTTCTAATATTTTAGCTCCTTTGATTTTTTTTTCCTATTTGAAAATAACAGTTCAAGAACTGACATTTTGTTTCTTCTTTAAGTTATTTAAGAGAATGGGAAGAGGAAATAAAAGTACTTCAAAAATTCACAACCTCTTGTTTTCTATACTTTGAGGTAGCATTATATAGCCAGTAGAATATTTTGAGTCCACTTCCTTATACAGAAATAACAGAAGCAATACTTTATTGCAGTTGCTAAGGCTTTATACTCATAACCCCTAATTTTCCTGTAGCATATGGTGAATTCAAAAGAGCATTACAGCTGATTGAGAAATGGCTTCTGAGTGTTCTGTTTTGAAAACAGATAAAATTTCAATGCATGTTAAATTGAGTAAAATAATGCTGATGCTTCTTTTTCTTCAAAATTTGAGTTGACTGACTCTGAGTTGCTAAACAAGGTTTCAGGAACAAGTTTTAGAATTTGGACATCAGAATCTTCGTTCTTTTAAAGACTTACCAGGTTCTTCACCTGTCCTGAGAATACTATTTGAGAAGTACTGGTGGTCCCTGAAAAGTTTGTTTCTTGAAAATCAGAAGCTAACCCAGAAGATTCCAATCCATTAAGAATAAGATACTGAGATCTCTTTCCTCTGGAGATGGGAAAATCCACTCTCTCTTAATTAATTAAGCATATTTCTATGCTGCAATAAACAATTACTCTTGGCAAAGAAAAAAATATGCCCGTACAGTGATAATAACACAAGAACACTTACAAGAATAAGAAGAAAACAAAAGATGGCAGCATCAAATTAAATCAGGGGGAAGGATGCCAGAAAAGCTTAGTACTTGTAAAAAAGTAGCAAAGGTTTATGATGAGGAAGTTGAAAGTTTTATTGTACATAAAAATCAGGTGTAAAACTTATAACTGACCTAAATATTTAAAAACAGAATGCATCATCATCATCATCATCATCATCATCTACATAAATATGGTTATCTTTATAAGGAAGAATTCTGATCTACAGAACACCCTAAGCTGGGCTCTGAAAGGTCACATTTAAATATCTTTGATTTCGGAGAAGTAGGTACTTCAAGTATATCTAGTCCACAGTTTTAGATACCTTGCTATCATAGGACTCTGACCTGCTGAATTCTATGAGGCTTTCTCTTTGCACTAACTCCTTTTCCAGAATTATCTTCTATGTAGCTGCAGATAATGATGCATTGATTCATTCAATAAGAGTCAGATCGTATTAAGTATTTAGACTTTCTATTGATGCAGGCAATGATTTCACTGCATTCATCAATGACATTAAATAAGTCAAACTTGTGCAATGTTACAATATGATGCCATAGGTATAAAATAAAATTCTTATAAAATTTTATCATAAAATTCTTCTGAATTGCATATGAGATTATATACAATCCCATAAACAACATTTAATTCTGAATTTGAACTTAAAGTTGTTTTGATCCTGTGGCATTTCTTTAGATTTAATCTTTAGTCATTGTCTTGTAATGTTTTGCTTATTCAACTAAATGGGGGATCACTTTAGTTGTATCACATCTAAAATAGTTTGGTATATGTATTAGTCACAAGATTAATTTTAGCCTGCTTCAGAACTTCATCCAATAGTCCAAATCAGATCAAATCAGACTTTCCTTAATTTGATTCTGGCTCAAGCTTTCTTTCTTTCTTTCTTTCTTTCTTTCTTTCTTTCTTTCTTTCTTTCTTTCTTTATTTATTTATTTATTTATTTATTTATTTATTTATTTACTTTATATTTCCACCTATTCGCCATGGCAACTCAAGGTGGCTTACAGAATATAAAACCACATTTAAAACAATAAAAACTAACAAAAATAATCAAATAAATTAATATAGTACAATATAACAAAATCACCTGCCACTTCCCACTCCCTGCCTCGGTGACAGCAGATCACATGAGCCATTTAATGGGCTCCATCCCACTCTGGGTTCCCCAGGCCCACTGGCAGAAGCAGGTCTTCAGCACCTTCTGGAAAAATATTAGAATGGGGGCCATTCTAGTCTCTTGGGGAATGATGTTCCAGAAAGAGGAAACCACTATAGAGATGACTCTTCTTCTGGGTCCCACCAGGTGTATCTCCCTCAGGGACGGGACTTGAGCGGGGAGCTTAATTATTTAACAGGACTGGCAACATTCCCTGTCTCCCCGCTCTAATGGGTTGGGTAGATGTGACCAACAAGAAACGGTCTCTCAGATAACCTTAATACAAGATTTCTGCCTTCAGTCTTTTAGTGAATGAGACACACACACACACTACACAAAACTATAACTTTAATGTTAGAGATGGCCAAATATGAAAAAAAATAGAAGAAAGCAAATTAAATTTGTCAACAAATAGTGGAAATTGCTAAGTAAAGAAGCCAAAGTCAAGAAGGCAAATATCTCATGAAGACATTTAAAGAATCTCAGAAATCTGTATTAGAGCAACATCTTTAAAGATAGGAAAAAATATAGAAAATCAAGAAAAATCTTTAGAAGAATTGTCAAACTCAAATTAACATGCTAAAGGATGCCAATAGGCAGATAGCAACTGATTCAGAGAAGGTCAAACAGAGATGGAAGGAATATATTGAAATTCTGTACAGAGAGCTGTCAATATCCAAGATAACTTAGAAGATATTCCCTGCTAACAAGAATATCTACTTTTAGAACATGAAATTAGATTATGCGCTGAACATTACCAAGTCAGAAATACTACAGGAATTGATAGAACATCTAAAGAAATATGGAAAACAACAGAAGAGTCACTATGGTCCCACAAGAAATTATGTCCGAAAATCTGGAAAACAACACAGTGGTCATCAGTCTCTATATCAATATAGAGACTTAACAAAGTATACAAACTATCATACAATACTGTTAACTCCATGAGCTAGCAACATAAAACCCATGTGGAAAGGAAAATGCTCAAGCTGGCTTTAACAGGGACCAATAAACAAGGGACATTATTGCACTCCAGATAATTGTAAATATCAGTAACAGCAATAGCATTTAGACTTATACACTGCTTCACAGTGCTTTACAGCCCTCTGTAAGCAGTTTACAGACTCAGCATATTGCCCTCAACAACCAAGGCTCTCATTTTACTGACCTCAGAAGGATGGAAGGCTGAGCAACCTTGAGCCAGTGAGAATGAGACTCTGGCAGTTGGAAGAATTAGCCTAGTCTAGATGGAACAGGCTGAAACAGACTGCCTTCAGATTATCAAAGGAGTGAAAAATGTTATATATTCTCTTATTTATACAATGAATATTTATTAAGGAAACCTGGATTAGAAGAAGGTAAATATGGTTTTAAAATTTGGAGGAGAAATGATCAATCATTTGTGCTAAACTGAAGCTCAGCCTCAGGATAAGGAAACAGAAGTAGAATTGGAATCGGCCATCCTTGAAGAAGAGATCTTATGAATGATAAACCTTTTGCCAAACTACAAGATTCCAGATGTTGATGCTATTCCTGCAGAGTCAGTAGAGACATGTGCCAGAAAATCTGGGAAACCAACACGAGGTCACATTGGAAAAACTTAGAATTCATTCCACTATTGAAAAAGGATGACTCTAAAGACTGCTCCAGTTATCTCACAATTGCTCTCATTCCTCACATCAGCAAGGTTCTGATTAAAATTATATAGCACTCTATCACCAACCATCAAAAGGGAATTACCAGATGTCCAAGCAGCTTCCAAAGAGATCATAGTACTTGCGACCTTATTGTAAATCTCCACTGGATCATGGGAAAAAAAACTTGTGAATGTCCAAAGATCATTTACATACACTTCATTGACTGAATAAAGCTTTTGGTTGTATTGATCATGAGAAGCTATGGAGAACCTACAAGACTTGGGGGTACTAGTACACTTGCTCAAGTTGGTGCAAATGCTGTACACAAATCAGGAAACCACTGTGTAAACATCACATGGAGACACTGATTGGTTTAAGATAGAGAAAGGAATGTGACAAGGATGTATTCTGTCCCCTTTCTTATTCAACCTTTATTCCAAAAGGACATGAGGAAACCAGATCTTGCAGCATGAAAAATGGGGTAAAAATTGGAAGAAGAAACATCAACCATCTTCAATATGCTAATGATACCATACTCCTCCAGAAACCAAAGGAGGCCTGGAATAAGAAAGTGAAAATTTTGGCATCTTCCTTAACATCGAAAACACCAGCTCATGACCACTTCAAGAAAGGGAAACATCAAAATAGTAATTGATGGTGAAGAAACAGAATATGTGAAAAAAAAATTACTTTCTTGGAACATAGATAGCTCAAAGCAATGAATGCAGCACAGAAATAAAATGTCAGATTGCATGGGTTCACACAGCAATGATGAACCTGAGCCAAATATGAAAAAGCAAGGACATCAGTCTGGTAACCAAATGTAGGCTAGTTCACTCTATTGTGTTCCCCATAGCTACCTATGATTGTGAAAGTTGGACCTTAAAAAAGCAAACAGGAAGAAAATCTATTCATTTAAGTTGTGCTGGAGAAGGCTCCTGTGTATTCCTTGGACAGCAAAGGTGACTTAACACACAAGTACTGAAGCATGTAACACTGGGCATGTCACTTAGAAGGCAAAGTCACAAAACTGAATCTCACTTACTTTGGCCATGTCACGCCAGGAGAATTTACTGGAGAAAGCAATTACATTTGGAATAGTCAGCAGTAAAAGGAAACTAGGCTGTCAAAGAACATAGTGGCTGGTCAATATCAAAGCTGACACCAACCAGATCATAGAAAAACCCAAAGAACTAGAACAAGATCAGAAGAGGTTGAAAGACCTGGCCCACAGAAATTCCAAGAGTCAGATTTGGCTGAACACATCATCATCATCATCATCATCATCATCATCATCATCATCATCATCATCATCATCATCATCCTGTTAGTTAAAATGCAAATGATTTTGAAGTATTAAAATGGTACAATGAAAAAAACGGGTCAACTATTAAGTATAAGGTAGACCAGATTAGTGACAAGTACAGCAACCTATTCTTTTCTCAATGGCAATGAATGAACTGACAACGATAATTGGATGGATTTTTTCTTGCCTTTTAAGATCAATTATCAACAATAATAGGGATGCAGTGGCTAAGACACTGAGCTTGTCGATCAGAAAGGTTGGCAGTTCGGCGGTTTGAATCCCTAGTGCCGCGTAACAGAGGGAGCTCCCATTACTTGTCCCAGCTTCTGCCAACTTAGCAGTTCGAAAGCATGTAAAAATGCAAGAAGAAAAATCTTGGTGGGAAGGTAACAATGTTCCTTGCTCCTTCGGCATTTAGTCATGCCAGCCACATGACCACGGAGGCGTCTTTGAACAGTGCTGGCTATTTGGCTTTGAAATGGAGATGAGCACTGCCCCCTAGAGTCGGGAATGACTAGCACATATGTGCGAGGGGAACCTTTATCTTTATCAGCAATAAAGGAACCAGCAGGCAACAAATATGCCATAAACAAGCATGTGATAGACTAATTAACAATGAAATCTTGGAAAAGATGCCATGATGTACCTATACCAATAAAGATCTGATGGGTTTTGACCTTTAGAGTTCTGGAAGACTCCTGAGAATTTCATAGGTAGCCAGATGAACCATTCAAATTCTTACCTAAGGCAGAAATGACTAGGGTCAAATTGTCATCCCCCCTCCTTTTAAAAAGACTTATGGTAAAAAGATGTTTTATCTCATACTTTATGTCATTATGATCTGATTCTCAAAAGAACAAAACTATCTCAAAAACATGTGCATTAGAGAATAAGATATATAAAGGATTACTTTTCTAAATATTACTGACTCTAGCTTCCATCATGATGTGTATCCATTCAATGAAAGAGGAAGATTATTATAGTCTTTATTTCTATTTCTTTGCTCTAAAAGAGACTTGAAATGTTAATTTATTTGTAGTCAAAAAAATAAATACAGAATGATGCCTTAAAGTAATATGCTACATGACCCCTAATAAATTACTCATCTACTAAGTAACAATAGTTGAAGACATCTCTGTGGAAAGGTATATTTGAAATCTTCACAAGACTAAATTGTAAGGTAAAATCTAATTATTTTCCAAGCACTTATTATGCAGCTGAGCTATTTCAAACCTAGATGACTCAAATGCTTGATTTTCTGTACATTCCTGTCAGTACTTCACCAAATTTCCCCTCATGTTAGGTCCAAATGCAACTGGAGTCCATAACGCTGGCAGTATTAGCTTTATTGTGAAGCTGATATTTAATTATGTTTCTGTGATGTTTTGTAATGTAGATTAATAGTTTTATTGTATGCTTGTGATTAGTTTCGTTTGTTTTAATTTCTATTTGGCGCACTTGATCGTGAGATGAAACACACACACACACACACACAAATTCCCCCAGAAGATGTATTCCCTCAATTTAATACCAGTCTGAGGTGTTTCTCCTGCATCATCAGATCAATGAAAAGTAAATAGCCCACACTTCTTGTTTCACAGTGCAGTATTGATCTTTCTTCAGCTTTTGCTTCCCCTTTTTTCCCCTGCATCTTGTATCTTTCAACCCCTGGGACCAAAGTGATTGCCATAGATTGGACAAGCTAACAAGCACATGATAAGGAACTAGTGTTTTGTGGTTTTTCTCAGATACACATGCTTGGTATATAAACCCAGACTTCTCTGCATTGAAGGAGAGGTGCCATTTTGTGGATGGCACAAGTTGCTGTGAGAAACAATCAGAGGAAAAGCACAAGAATAATAGAGGATTTAATTCTTTGCATTTTTCTTTTATTTTTGCATCCGGTGCTTAGCTGAGTGAGGACATTCCTGGACATTGCTTAAGACAAGAAGACTTTGAGAAATGTAATAAGTCTCTCTCCCCCCCACCCCAATCTCCCTCTCCCTCTCTCTCCCTCTCCCTCTTTCTGTCCCACCATCCATCCCTCTCTCCATATGGGATTCTTGCTGATTGGGAGGTAAGTCTCAGTTTGCAGTAACCATATTTTTTTTTTAAAAAAATTAAGCCCTATTTATATTCTGGTATTCAACATTAAGCCCTATCTACATTCTGGCATTCAACATTGAGTGTCACACAATATGTAGTATTTTTAAGTTGTTAACAAAGGGTTATTGTAAATAAAAGATGGGATTTCTATTAATTGTTTGTAGACTGTTAAAGAGCTTAAACAATTGATTTCAGGGATAAGACTTAATTTGCCTTCTGTATGTATAATGCAATGGAGGCATCACACTTTCTAAGGCTTAGCTGTTCTGCTGATTCTTTCCTGTCTCCCTCAAATGCTATTCAATCTGTGATATCAAACATTTTCACTTTTTTTTCCTGGGCCCTTGTCTGTCCAAAAGGTTCTTTGGCTCATATAAAAACGGGATAAATGAATAATTGATAGGTAGACTTTGGGGCTATGCTGATCAGAAGTTTTCTGACATTTTATTTCTTTACATTTGTGTGGATGCAGTACTTGTCTCTAAGGATGCTTATTAGTTACGTGTGCCACTGGCTCATGCAGCATAGAAAGGAATGTAAATATAAATAAGTAATTTATCTTTGATTTATTTTTCACATCACCATTCAGGTACTCTGCTTGAGCAGATGAGGTCAGATTATTGTTTCCTAACAGTAGTCACAAGTCTACTGATAGAGAAACCCCACTAGGGCAGAGATGGTTAGAAAGGAATATTTTCTGTCTAATCACTGATGGTACGGCAAAAATCTATACATGTTTATTTAGAAATAAATTCTGTTATGTATGGTAGATGTTATTCTCCACTATGTTTAGGTTTCCAGAAATAAAAATTAAGAAATACAACATGTCTAGTGGTTTACAGATATTTACAGGTATTTATTTACAGATAAATGTCTTCTTCTCTAACTCCTGTACCATTAATGCAAAAAGAAGCAATGCTGAATGCATGTTCCCCTCATAGATATGAAAGGAAATTAGAACTTACCTTATTACCATAAGTGTAATAGGACCCTCCCATATTAAAGTTAAATCACTGGAAGAAAGTTATCTTTTTTCAGTGTTATGTTATTGCTTGCAATATATTGACATATAATTTGATATAGAGGTTACTGCAGTGTGGCTTACTGAAAAAGTTCTGTAAGGAACACCTTTGATAATATAAATGTTACCTTTATTGCCTGAATTTTTAGAAACCCAATTAAATTTATATTATATAAATATAAATATCATATTACATATAATACTCTGGCTGTCTTTTATTCTTTATTTTTAAGGTTTTTGATATATTTCACTTTAGACGTATATTCTCACCTAAGCGATTATGTAACCTTTAGGGTATCCTGATTTGAAAACTAATATTTTTTTTATTATAGTTTGTTAAATATGTTCTACTCTGTGGCACTTGCCTGGATTATTGAATCAATGACCTATTGCAGAGTTAACTCATTCCTTGTTGGTGCTTAATTCAACCTGTTTGTTAGTTTATTGACTGATTGACTAAATTTATATGAGGCCCATCTCACTCTGAGCAGCTTACAAGTAAAAAGACTCCTTACAAAGATATTGTATATGTTGGGATCTCATTTATTATTTACAGATATTAATTCAGACAAGAAGAAATATCTAAAAAGTGTAACTCTAATACTGACTTAAAGTAAAATAGCTAATTCACAGTGGTTGGCAGACTACATAAGTATTATTTGAAACCTGAATGTCAAAAAGTGCATTCTTATAATTAACGCAGTAAGGTCATTGCTTTGTAAGCAGGTACCAGGGATGGGTTCCTGCCAGTTCTAACCTCTTCTATAGAAGAGGTTCCACAAATCTACTGTCCCATTTAGAACCGATTCCAGCTCCTCCCCCCACCCGTCCGCACTATGCTTGACCCACCCGCCGCTCACTGGTTGGCTGGCTCACCAATCACCCTGCCCGCCTCTAAGAGTCCTATCTAAACCTTAAATTCTTTTTTTTTAATAACAAAGTTTTATTGGTTTTTTGGTGTTTTACAAAAGGAAAAGGTATGGGAAAAGTTACAAATTGTGGCAGCCGCAAATTGCGGTAGGTATACCCCCCCTCCAGACTCATGGTGTACATTTGCATAGCATTCAAATATTACATAATAACATATAGTCAGTGTGATAAATTCATAATAATTTCAATCAATTTATGTCATGTGGATTTTCTTACTTATTTGTGTGATCTGAGCTTTCTTGATGTCACCCCATCTCCTCCCGTTGGCAGTGCTCCGGCCCCTCCCGTGTCTTGTGCATCTACTGGAATATCTTCTGGTTTTTCTAGGAATAGTTTATTTTTTTCCATAAAGGCCTGCGCCTCTATGGGTGTATTAATTCTGACTCTTCCTAAGAAATTTAATATGTACCTCCCTGGGGACATTGTGTGTTCTAGCATATGCAGAGTTCACTCTATAAACCAGGTCTATTTCCCACCCCATCTGTTGTTTTTCTTTCTGGATATACTCAGCCAAAATATTTGTCATGATGTCCCTTATGTTTTCATCATCTGTCTCCATCACATTTTGAAACCTAAGATAAAAAGACATTCTCTCAAACTCTATTTTCATTTGTTGGGTGTCAAGCTCTTTGTTTCCCTTTTGCACACCCTCCACCCCCCCCCCTCTCATCTCAGCCGCCCCCTGATCCAAGAGATCCAGTCTCTGTGAGTTCTTATTAATTTTTTTCTGGTTCCCTCTAATTTCTTCTTTCATCTCCTTCAGTTGTTTCTTTATTTCCTCTTGTCCCTGAAGAAGTTGCTGGAACATTTGATGAAACTCCAAGTCCGTAGTTTTAGCTTGTTTAAAGGCTGTCAATGTTGATTGTGTACTCGGACTTGAGGTTGCAGATGTCGGGGCAGAGGCAGAAAAGCCAGACTTTCCAGGAGGTGGTCTTTTAGATGTCATTGTTGGTAATAAAGGGTCCAGTCAATATAGAGAGGAATCAATCAGAGTGGTAGAGCAGCCAAGAGGGTCCCTAGGGTGGAGAGACCAGGCACCAGGGAACTCTCTAATCACCCTGGCAGGGAACAGGCGTTTTTCACTCCAGAAAGTTCAAAAACAAACAATCCATAAGAGAGTTATCCAAATAACACGGAGACAAAGACCGGAAGCCTGAAGCTAAGAGGTGGAGTCAAGTTCAGCTTTCATGAAGACAACGGAAGTGTGCCATCTTGCCCTGCCAACTTCGGGCACTGAGGCAACAAATAAAGTTTTCAAAATTCAAAGTTCCCAAGGCTTCCAGATCGCATTGTCTTAAAACCTAAAGGTTTAAATCTGAAGATCCATTTAGTTGGACTGTGACCTCCTTGGTTTGGCTCTCCCCCTCCTCCTTCCCTTGGGGCTACGAGCACGTTTGTTTCTAGCTGCTTGTCCAAAGGGGGGGGAAATCCCCCTCCCCTCCAGCCACACGTCTCCAAGTTAACAAAAGTTCCAATTAACACGACTAACAAGTTTTAGAGTTGGTAAAGGATATGAAGAGAGTCTACACCTCACCGCACCGCCGCTGCAGCCTTCAGCATTCTTTTTTTTTTCCGGACAGCCTCACAGCGAAGACGCTACGCGTCTCCCCTTCGCGCTCCTCGGTGCCTGGAGCAAAGCGAGAGCCCCCCGACGGCCGCCGCCGATGCAGGGGTCCTCCCGCTGCGCCGCTCCTCTGGCAGAATGCCTCTCCGGGGCGTCCTGTGCCCCCCAAGGGGTGGGGAGCCCACCGTGGATGCGCGGGGCGAGCAGTCTCTGCCCGTCGCCGTCAGCCGCCGGAACCGGAAGTCGCAAACCTTAAATTCTTAAAGCTGTCAAGTTTGATCACCCCTGGGTTTTTTCCTAAAAGGTTAGGGGTGCAAGGGTCTTGTAACTTGACAGCTTTACGACTTGCGTGCTTCAAATGCCAGAGTTTCTGAGCCAACATTTTGGTTGCTAAACAAGAGCGTTGTTAAGTGAGTTTTGTTAGATCTGGGCAACGAGAGACAGACTGCGGACACGAAGTGACTTAACAGCTCTTTATTAATAGTAGTAGTGATCCAGCTTGCTCTGAGGTCGGAGGGTTCCCCTTTTATAGGGATCGGGTACGCCCCTCGACCAATCAGAACGATACCTGTTTCCCGCTGTAGCAGCGGACCAGAGGGGAGACTTACTACGATATATGCTAATATCTAACACCCCTCCCCTCCTAGATGGAACGTTGCGGTAGGTAACATAGTCTTTTAGGTATGTGGGTGTTTGTCTTGCTCAGGAGGAGCGTCGTAGTTCGGGTTGGTTAGAAGTGGTTGCAGGATCGGGTGCTTTTCCTGATTCACGTTCAGGAGGTTTTGTGCCTTCATTGCTAAGGCGTTCTGGAGTCTGCTCGGTTGCGTTGTCTGGGGTTTGCTCTGCTTCGTGCGTGTTTTCCTGTTCCAAGCTTGGTTCGCAGGTGTCGTAGTTCTCTATGATGGGGCTCTCGCGTGGCTGACTTTCTGTAGGCAGGGAAATCTCGTCTTTGTTTCGAAGGTCTGAGTGTGCTAGGCGACCCCGAAGTTGATCGATGTGCCTTTTCCAGTTTCGCCCATCTTCTAGTTCCAGCAGAACTAGTCCACGGATCGTGGACCCGTGATGCCAATGACCTTTGCCGGCATCCACAATGTTCCCCCTGCATAGTTGTGGGCGTATACTGAATCCCCTATGCTGAAAGACCGAATTTTGCTTGTGGAGTCTGGGGGAGCTGTGGCAGAGTAATTTGGGTGAAGACGGTCCAGGTGAGACCGTAGACGGCGGCCCATGAGTAGTTCAGCGGGACTCCTACCCGTCGTTGCGCTTGGGGTAATATGCTGAATTAGGAGATAATGGTCAATGCGTATTTGCCAATCACCTGGACCCATCCTAGCAAGGGCCTCTTTTGCGAATCGCACCATTCTCTCCGCCTGTCCGTTTGATGCCAGATGGAATGGCGCGACGAGGGCATGCCGAATTCCCTGACCTGCTAAAAACATTTCGAAATGCATGGCCGTGAATTGGGGCCCGTTATCGGAGACTAGGAGGTCGGGCAGGCCATGAGTGGCGAAAAGTCGCCGTAGAAACTTAATGACTGCCTCTGCCGTGGTTGAAGTCATTAGGACTACATCTAGCCATTTTGAGTATGCATCCACAACTATAAGGAAAGTCTGACCTTGGAATGGCCCTGCGAAGTCGATGTGTATTCGCGACCAGGGTGCTTTAGGTTTCTCCCATTCTGTGGCGGGCGCTTCCGGGGGTGCTGGTCTCGATTCCTGGCATGGGTCGCAAGTGGCCACCCACTCCTCTATTTCTTTGTCCATGTTTGGCCACCAAACGTAACTTCTTGCTAACAATCCCCGGATGACCCACATGTAAAGCATCTAATACATTCCTACGTAAAACATACGGAATAACAACGCGATCCTCCCACAATAAACAACCTTGTAACACTGAGAGTTACAGACTGCGGACACGAAGTGACTTAACAGCTCTTTATTAATAGTAGTAGTGATCCAGCTTGCTCTGAGGTCGGAGGGTTCCCCTTTTATAGGGATCGGGTACGCCCCTCGACCAATCAGAATGATACCTGTTTCCCGCTGTAGCAGCGGACCAGAGGGGAGACTTACTATGATATATGCTAATATCTAACAAGTTTCACCACATTTTACAAGTTGGCCATGCCCACCCAGTCGGTCGCATGGCTGGCAAGCCACTCCCACCCAGTCACATGGCTGGCAAGCCACTCCCACAAAGCATTCCACACCTACAGAAGAGGTTCTAAAAAAATTTGAAACTCACCACTGGCAGGTACCTACATAAAAACTATTTTCTTTATAGCAGTGCATTAAAAATGCTCATTTTGTTTGGGCTATAATTCATTTTAAACTTCATGTACACTACAATTTTTCCTAATACAGCATTAAGGTGGACATTTATGTTCTGTGAAATACAGTTTTGCTAAAGGAAGAAGTAACATGTGACAAACATGCACTCCCCCATGTATGATACTGTAGATGTTTTATTTCCTGTTTTCCATGGGCTGCTTGGATTTCAATGGGTAGATGTTTACCATTTTTCACGGGCATCCAGAATAGAATAGAAATGGGCATTTAACCTTTGTGATTGAGTCACAAGTCCCAGTTTTCATTAAAAACAAAAATAATAATGAAAGGTAGTCTCTTACCATTCTAGAAACCAAGACATGGACCAAATCTGTAGCAATCATTTTGTAAGCTTGTGCAGATCTTCTGAAAGGTTTTTTTAAATGTGTGGGAGCATGTACAAAGCATCTTGAATATATTACCAATAATCTTGAATTGTTCTGGATTTGTGCAGCAGCTGGTTCATAAACTACTGCAGCTGATTCTGCATGTTGATGTATACACAGCCATTTTGCTCATCCATTCTGTTTCCAATGTAGAAACAGTGAGTATTGAGCAATGACAAATTGTGCACTCTCCCATTAGTTAACTGGCAATAGCACTATGTGGTTTGTTTTCTGTCTGTTTTGAGCATTCCAAGATCAGCAGGGATAGACATATTGCTTTGTGGAAGTAGTTCTTCCAATTCTATCCGTATCATTTTTCAGGATTTTATGTTTCTGCACCAATTCAGATTTCTCTTTGATCAGTTTAGTTCCTGTAAGTACCAGGAGAGAATGCCTTATTATAATATGTGTATAATAAATGACAGAAATTACATTAAGGGCAGCATAAGAGAGAAGGAGGAGGAAACTATATTTGGTTAAGATTTGTTTTCTTTTTCTTTTTCCTTTACAGAATGAGGCCTAAGTGAGATTGCTAGCAATTTTGGAATGTTTTCTGATCAAAGCAAGCTGCTTTATCTACGCAGTGTCACAGCTAGGGGAAGGAGAACAGATGAGAAAGGCTGACTTTAATTAGAAAAATAGAATAGAGGAAAAAACCCAATATTTTCTCCATTACTAAAAAAAAAAAAAAACCAATATGAAACCAAAACCAAAATGTAAAGCTGGAAAAGCCAATCAGAGATGTTCTATGTAATTTGGTCTTGAGCCAATAATATTTTTGACATTAATTGGATGTTAACATTTAGGACTTCATGGTTGATACACAGCTTGACAGAGACTGAACTAAAGAACGCCTGTCACATTTCTTTTTTAAGATCAATTCTGTGTGCTGAGTCATTTTAAATTAAATGTTATTTTGTGCTCAACATATCCAAGGATTTTGCAATTGTGTGATCACAGACAAACTTAGAAAACTAAGCTAGTAAAGAAGACTTAGTCCAAAAGACATTGCTTCATCAGAATAAGTATTCATCTTCATTGAGTGGAGCAGGTGTGGTTTTGATTATTTTCCACTCACACTTCCATATTTTTCTAGCAATCAGTTGCATTTTTGAAAAACTTACCCTAAATACTTAGTTTGTTCATTGATTTGGAATCTATATCTACTTAACACATCATTCATAGCTAAATGGAAACTTTAGATATTTTTCTCCCTATCAACTAGTTGAAATGCAATGTATTTTCAGTCCATTTGTTCTTGCAGTCTAGTGAGGTAGGAACTATGTATTTCATTTACATTAGCAGGTAGTTTATGCAAATAAGGTTTTGCTTTCCATAAACACCTTTTATAAATGGGATTAGTCATGTGTGAAAGGGTGAATTTTATTCCATATTTCTAGCTTAGTTGTACCTATATTGGTTATAGAAAGTCTACATATCTATGTTAAAGTGACAGGTTTTTCAGATGTAAACAAATCAGACCAAGATCAATCACTTCAGAATTCTTTCCACCTTTATTATAATATATAAGCTGTACAATTCAATTGAAAAATACACTGAAATCTTTTAGAGTTCACACTCCCTTATAAGTAGGGAACTGCCATGTTCAGAAGTAACCAATCACATTCAAGCTGATGTTACATAGTAATCAGTACATATCTGTCATCAATTAAAGTGACTCTAATTAAGCCCACATATTCTAGTAGGATTTTTCTGTCATTTACTCAATTGCCTCTTATAGCAAAAACCATGGTCTGCAAGAGCTTACAAAGCATCACATTTTATTGTTGGAGGAGGAGGATACAAAAAAAATGCATTGGATATATCATGGAACACAATGAACAAGTGGTGAAAATATGGCACAACAATGACTTTACCAAGAGTTAGAGGTGTCACCAAAAGTGATGAAAAAACAGGATGGAAATTAGTCCAAGATGTTGCCAAGAGGCCTACAACAACAGTAAATAAATTGTAGGCATTTCTGGCAAGTACTAATTGTGAACTGCCTGTGACAACAATCTTCTGTTTTCCTCATATGTCTGGGCAGTTGAGTAGTGTGATAAGACAGAAGCAATGTGTGTTGACAGGGGGACAGAGGTCGACCCCGAGGCCACTCACTTGTGGGGTGCCACAGGGGTCGGTCCTCTCGCCTCTCCTGTTCAACACATATGTAAAGCCGCTGGGTGAGATCATCCGTGGTTTTGGGGTTGAGTATCACCTCTACGCTGATGATACTCAGCTGTATATTTCAACTCCAAACCACCCCAACGAGGCTGTCGAAGTAATGTCCCGGTGTTTGGAGGCCGTCGGGGTCTGGATGGAGGACAACAGACTTAAACTCAACCCCTCCAAGACTGAGTGGCTGTGGCTACCGGCACCTCGATTCAGCCAGCTGATTCCATCGCTGGCCATAGGGGGCGAGCAGTTGCCCCCTGTGGAACGGGCGCGCAATTTGGGCGTCCTCCTTGATGCCCGGCTGTCAATGGATGACCATGTGGCGGCCGTGGCAAGGGGGGCGTTCCACCAGGTTCGCCTGGTGCGCCAATTGCGCCCCCTACTGGACCGGGATGCCCTACACACGGTCACTCATGCGCTGGTGACGTCCCGCCTGGATTACTGCAACGCTCTCTACATGGGGCTGCCCTTGGGACGCGCCCGGAGACTGCAGTTAGTTCAGAATGCAGCCGCGCGGGCTGTGATGGGGAGTACGAGGTACTCCCACGTAACACCTCTCCTGCGCGAGCTGCATTGGCTACCTGTGGTTTTCCGGGTGCGTTTCAAGGTGCTGATTACCATCTTTAAAGCGCTCCATGGCACGGGACCTAGTTACTTGCGGGATCGCATCCTCCCACATACATCCCCGCGGCCAATACGCTCACACAGGGAGGGACTTCTCCTGGTGCCATCCACTGGACAATGCCGGCGGGCGACACCGAGGAGTAGGGCCTTCTCTGTGATGGGCCCAACCCTCTGGAATGACCTCCCCCCCGACATTAGAACCACTTCTGACCTCCGCTCCTTCCGGCAAAAACTGAAGACCCACCTGTTCCGATTAGCAGGCCTGGCATAATTCAACTGTCCCTCCTGGCAAACGCACTATATCTGGTTATTTTAGGGGTTTTTTAATTCACTGTATTTGTTTTTAGGGGTTTGAACTTATTTTAATCTGCTTTGTACAGTTCTTTTAATGTCATTCTAACCTCCTCCATGTCAACTGTCAACTGTACATACTTAATTTTATTGTATCTGATATATTTTGTATGAACTGTACACCGCCCCGAGTCCCTTTCGGGAGAGGGGGCGGTCTAGAAGCATTAAATTAAAAAAAAAAAAAAGCCTTTTCTTACAAAGAAAAACACCCAAGCTTGGCTACATTTTGCAAAAACCTACATCAGGTTTGACAAAACATATGAGAAAATGTGTTGTGGTCTGATGAGACAGCACTGTGCATCACCAAAAGAACACCATACCCACAGTGAAGCTTGTTGATGGCAGCATTATGTTTTGGGACTGCTTTTCTTCAACTGGAACTTCAATCAAGTTAGATGGAATTAAGAACAACTCCAAATATTAGTCAACTCTGGCACAAAAATGTTCAGGCTTCTACTAAAATGCTAAAGATAAAAAGGATTTTCACCTTTCAACATGACAATGGCCCAAAGCATATCTCCAAATCAACAAAAGAATGACTTCACCAGAAGAAGATCAAACTTTTGGAATATCCCTGCCAGAGTCTAAACTTAATTCCAATTGAAAAATCTGTGGATTGACCGGAAGAGGGCTGTGCACAGGAGATGCCCTCGCAATCTGACAGATTTGGAGCACTTTTGTAAGGATGAGCGGGCAAAGATTCCCAAGGC
Source organism: Natrix helvetica (assembly GCF_964273705.1). Classification (NCBI taxonomy): domain Eukaryota; kingdom Metazoa; phylum Chordata; class Lepidosauria; order Squamata; family Natricidae; genus Natrix; species Natrix helvetica. The sequence goes on from NC_138552.1 coordinate 43,434,110, forward strand.
AAGATTGTGCCATGCTGATAGGCTCCCATCCCTAAAGACTGAATGCTGTCATAAAATCAAAAGGTGTTTCAACAAAGTATTAGTTTAAAGGTGTGCATCTGTATTCAACCACATTATTATATATTTTTATTGCTATTTTTCTTCCTAAAATATTTCAAATATGTACAGTTTATATGTTAGATTAAAGATGGAAATAATTCTGAAGTGATTTAACTTGGCCTCATTTTTTTTTACATTTTAAAAACCTGACATTTTAACAGGGGTGTGTGGACTTTCTATGTGTAAGCTATGAAAAGTGCTTGGATAGGAACACTAAAGAAATTGATCTTGCAAAATTGATAGATCTATTATAATTTATCAACTCATAATGATGAGATAAGATGGAGGATCTTGAGCGCTATGCAATTAAAAAAAAATAAAAGACATATTTTTAGAATTTACTAAATTCTAAAAACAACAAATTAATTATTGTTCTAACATCTCTAGATGTTGCTCTATAACAACTTGTGACATTACAAGTTATGCTGGCTTAGGACAATTTGAACTTTAGTAAAATAGCTTTCTACCATGTTCAAAAGCTTGATTTAAGATTTGTAGGACTTTCTGAATATGCTATTCTTATTCATTCAGTAATGAAAACAAGAGCCACTTATTCAACACTTGCTGCTTGCTTTCTATCTATATCTATCATTTTACTCCTGACAGTGTCAGATAGACATTGTATCTCTCTATTTTAGTTAACAGAACAGGAACTTGTCAAAAATGTCCAAGGTTATTTTATTTATGCTATTCGTTTTTCTGTTTCTTTTTCCTTTAAGAAGTAATATAAAGTTTCTAGAATACCAATTAAACCTATGCGTTATCGTTTTCTTATGCATAATAATAACCGTTAATATATGTTTATGTATGAAGTCAGTTGGTAAAACTCTTGGGAACACTGGTTCCAAATGTCATATATACAAAATGGATAATGGATTATGAAATGGATAATAATTAATTATGGAATTCACTTCTATTTAAAATACAATAAGATCAAGATTTAGGTATTGATTCAGTGGAAGAACTGGTCATAAATGACCTTTTCAAATTCTCTAACAAATTTGGAAGCAGATAAATTGGGTGGACAATTTATCTAGGAGAAGATTGAATTTTCCAATATTTATCAAGGTAGGATTAAATAGCCTTACTATTCAAAAAGTTCAATGGGAAAAAGGTCTTCCTGTGACAAGGCAAGAAGACTGAAAATTGCTGTAGAAATAACTTAACAATGAAAGACAAAGCATTTGCACATAGCTTTTATCTACTTCATAAATAATTAAGTGCAGGATCAAACCATTCCACCTACAGAGTTTCTTCAAAAGTCTACCCTCCTTTGAAAATGTAAAGCAAATTATCTTTCAACAATTTGAATAAAAACTGATAGAAAACCGTGTAGGGCAATTTTCCAGGCTACACCTAGTCATAATAGCAATATTTTTTTGGTTATAATAATTTTCTCATGAAAATTTTACTATATGATCTTCCACACATGAATAAAACTCAGGATGATGACTTTATTTGCTTATCCACTGGAAAGAAATGAAAAAAAAAAGTTCTAACTCATAGAGTTCTGATTACTATGACTCCATTGTGTCTTTCTCAAGAAACCAGTTTTTTTTTAAAATTACTAGATCATTTGTTCCCCATTCCCTAGTTACTTGCAGGATCGTATTCTGCCCCATACATCCCTGCGACCAATCCGCTCACACAGAGAGGGCCTCCTCCAGGTGCCGTCCACCAGACAGTGTCGAGGGGCGGCGCCTAGGAGTAGAGCCTTCTCTGTGGCAGGCCCAGCCCTGTGGAATGACCTCCCTCTGGATATTAGGAATACCTCTGACCTCCGCTCCTTTCGTATAAAGCTCAAGACCCACCTATTCCAAGTAGCTGGCCTGGCTCAACTTTGATCTAACTATATCGCTCCTGACGGGTTTTTATTTGGGTATTTTAATTGCATTCAATTACTTAGGGGTTTCTAAACATTGTATTTTATTGTTTTTATTCATTAGCCGACCTCCTCCTTGTACATGTCTTGGTATATGTTTTTGTAATATGTATGTCTTGTCTATATATTTATTTCATATGTTTTATTGTACGCCGCCCCGAGTCCTTCGGGAGAGGGTGCGGCTAAGAAATATTTATTTATTTATTTATTTATTATTATACAATTCCCCATTATAATTTCAGAATTTTTATGGCAAAAATAAAAAAATACATAACTCCTGTTAAACACAGTGGTTATTTCCACTGGTCAGTAAAGGCAACCATCTTTTGATCATGATTAATTTATACTATGTTGGACACTACTTAAGAATCAATGGGTCAATTTGCTGCAGGCTGGTCTGCACTATTTCTCAGCATCAATCAACCTATGTTTATCCATCCTTGTAGTATGTTCATCCATTACAGATACATTATTTTGTCCATCAAATAGTGCCCAATAACACTTACTTTAGACATTATTTTGTTAGTTTTTCTTTTAGTTTATATTTGTAAATTCTTCTTAGTTCTAATTTGAAGGCTAAGACTGAGTGTATTCAACTAACTGTATTCTGTGCCCCTGTGCTGACCAAATTTTATAAGGGATGTCTTTTAACCATCAGTTTAACATCAAATATAATTTACATGGAGTTTTGAATGAATAAAATGGTTGTCATTTTCTCTGTTACCTCAGAAAGAAAAATGTATTGTGTAACAACAGGATATGCATACCTCAAAGAACTTTCATTCAGACTCCTTGTGCTTTCTCTAACTCCACCATTCTATCACTATAACATGACACAAAATATTTAAAAATGCAGGGGGTGTTCAGATATATATGTCTTAAAAGTAGCCCAGGATAAATTGTCAAACATCAAAAGTTTACCACAGGAAATGTTTTATGACCTATTCTATATCATAAATGCTTTATGATAATTTGTATGTCATAAAATCTGAAGTTTGCCAATTTTAGTCACACAGGATTCAGGGGTGCCAGATTTTGGACACATTCTATATATTAGCTCATCTGAGGTCCCTTGGTTCAAATATTATTGATGCACAGTTTTACCCCATTAGAAGTTAAAAAGATGAGCATTTTAGTAGTATATAGATAGATTTTGATCTATAAATTCTGCTAAACAGCTTTAATCACCTTACTTTTTAAAGTGTGCTGCCTTTTTAAAAGCATCACTGCATATTCTGTAATTGCTACACCAATCTTTCTTAATGAGGTAGTCTTCTCTACCAGATTTCGAGAGGTGTAAAAAGGAAGCAAATTCACTGACTGTCAAAATGGCAAAATATCTTCATTAGCATTGACTTGAAAATAAAATATCTTGGACCGGTTTTGGATGGGGATAATCTAATATAATTTAACTTCATTTTCAGTTAATGCAATTAATATATTTCAATTAATGAAACATAATGGTTAGATTTGCAATATGTCTGATAACAGTTTTAATTTTTATATTAAAAATAATTTTGTAGCAACAAACTTTTGTAGAGTTATGAACTCTAGTGTGTACTAAGTCTGCCTGACACAGTTATTTATTTATTTATTTATTTATTTATTTATTTATTTATTTATTTATTTATTTATTTATTTATTGCTTGTTTGTTTATTTATTTATTTTTTATTTATTTATTTATTTATTTATTTATTTATTTATTTATTTATTTATTTATTTATTTATTTGTCACTGGGAAATTGTGGTCATTACCACTGAGTGGTAAGAAAGTAAGCCAACTAATTCCACCAGCATGTAAATTTGTAGGAAGTTTGGGATTATTTTAATAATGAATGAAAATGATGAATTACATATTATATTAGCACCCACTACCCTATCCCAGAATAGATTACTGTTGTTATTATTATTTATATTAATTACATTTCCCAACTGCATTAGAGGAACAAATCAAATCAACAAAGACATGCCTGATGAGAAGAATGTTGTTGAAGAAGAAAGATTTTTGGTTAATCAATAATGCACATTAACTACAGTTCATTAAATTCACATGATTCTTCATAATGCCAAAGTGTTCATCATAGCTAATTGATTTCCTGAATGAGGGTTAGTTCTACCCACTTATCATTTTCTGCTAACATTTCAAAAAGATATCAAGAAAATCATAAGCAAAGACAGATATTACAGTCACATTATTTATCTAAAGAACATTGTGTGTGTATGTGTGTGTGTGTGTGTTTGTGTGTGTGATGTGTTATGTATTATGTCAAAGCACCCGGTGTGCACAAATATGGGAGGGAGCATCCTTCAGTACATTGTAATCTGATTTGGATTACACTATATAATCCTGTTTATATTGTCTGGAGCTAAAACAGGGTTTGTAGTTCTTTATGACAATAATTGTATGCAGTATTATTTACATATGTACATAACTTCAAATTTTAATTGTACTTTAGTAAAATTTTTAACCTTATTACTAATGAAACAAGTCCATTAACAAGGTAATCTTATAACAAAAGTTTAAAAGTGCCATACTTTATATGTAAATAGTGGAGATTAAGAAGATTTAATTTCTTTTTAACTTTCGGGATGTGTTTTTTTTTTAATGTACGCCGCCCTGAGTCCTTTGGGAGAAAGGCGGCATATAAATCCAATAAAACAAACAAACAAACAAACAAACAAACAAGAAGTGATAGATACTACCATTGCTGAAAAGAATTCATAAAATGTGTTCATGTTTATGCACATAGATAACCATGCCAGCCTTAAATGTGATTGGCCAAAAGGACCAAGAGAAGATACATACTCCCCACTCTGCACACATATTATCACTTATCTCTCTCTAGTCAGGATTGTTCTATAATACATTGTTTTAAAAATAACATCTACATAAAAGAAAAATCAATGATCGGCCATTTGATAAACATGAAAAAAAATAAAGAACTTGGAAAAACATGTCTAAAGTCTAAATAATTGTCCTGAGCTTTGCATCTGTAGAAGTTATTGCAAAAAAAAAAAAACACCTTTCTTCTGCATATACATCTTTCTAGCTTGCTGGAACAGATTTTTTTTGATAAAGATCTCCAGAATTTCAAATCCCATTTTCTCTCTGTGTCCTCAAATTAAATATTTATCTCACTTTTCAAAAAGTATTGTCTCCCACAATGTCTTACATGATTAGAAAATTGATATAAGCTTGCAAGTTTATAAATAGAAACCCAAGAGTCAAACATGGAAATGAAGACAAAGCAAACCACATAGGCAATTTTTGAGGATGCCTTTAAATCTCTGTTTGGTGACTTCTTCCTACAGTCTGTAGTCTCAGAGCAAAGGTCAGTGGTTTTTTTCCTGGAAGAACAATTTAAAATCAATTGCATCATTTATCATTTGCCCTTGGTACTCATTACGAAGAGCATTTTAAAAGAACTTCTAAAGTTTGCAGTTCATTGGCAAGATGTTCCAATGAATTTATTAATTAAATTTGTTATATTGCAAATAAATTGGATTAAATTTTAAACAAGCTGAATTTAATTAACTAATAGAGTGTGATTCAAGGTTGATTTCTGATGAACCCTTAATTCAGTTATTGCAATCAAGTACTTCTTCCTGCCTTAATTATCCCCAATATATTCTTCACCAGCTTTCCCAGAATTATGACTTTGACATCTTTTAAAACTGTAGCCAGCATAGAATTCTGGAATTTTTAGTCCAACACATTTAGAAGCATTATTGGGGGGAAGTCTATTTTATATTATCGCTGGCTGTCTTCTGCCTCCAGATGGTTATCTACATTTTTCCTGATCACATACATTCCACAATTGCATAATTTAAATATCTTGCCCTGAATTAAATTTGATAAAATGATATTTATTATTTTAATAAAATGAAAACTCATGTGTTATTGATACATCACAGATGGGTAGTTGCAGAAGATGAGTAATTATACTTTATCTAAGTGCATCTATTAAGTACTTGGCAGAAGCAAGATTAGATTTCAATGACCTGACACAAATAAGACAAGATTACTGCAACTTTAATGCTTGTTGGAAACATTAAATGAAGATTATCATTAAATAAGGAACCAACATTTCATTCAACAATTTTCAGGTATTAAATTAACATTCAGTTAGCAAACATTGCAGGACAAAGCCATGAGGGCCTCAAATGGTTACTGTCAATCTGGGATAAGAGTGAATCTCCTTGATATCAGTTGCAAACGTCAGTGGTACTATCCCACTACTTCCATCAGGCACAACTCACAATTACTTTCTGGTCCTAGGAACATGTAATTATAACTATTTATTCTTCTTCTATATTTGTTAATATCCCCAGTCAAACAACTTTTAACAGAATATGCATACAAAGACAAGTAACAAGTCCACAACACACTCCTATGCTATATTAACAAAGGGATAGAATCAAGATCACATGTAATGTTAATACTGCTTTATAATGCCTTGGTAATACCACACTTGGAATATTGCATCCAATTTTGAGATTCTAAAAAAGAATGCAGAGAAGAGCAACAAAGATGATTGTGCAGGCTAGAACATATGAGTAATGGTTGCAGGAATTGGGTATGTCTAGTGAAAAGAAGGACTAGGAGTGACAAAAGAAGAGAGGTTCAACCGATTCTCCAGATCACCTAAGACTGGACAAGAAGCAACGTATGGAAACTAACCATAGAGAGAACCAACCTAAAACTAAGGAAAACTTTCCTGGCATGAGAACAATTAACTAGTGGAACAGCTTGCCCCCAGAAGTTGTGGGTGCTCCATCCCTAGAGATTTTTAAGAAGAGAATGAACACCCAATTGTCTAAAATGGTATAGTGTTTTCTGCTTGAGCAGTAGATTGGAATAGAAGACCTCTAAGGTTTCTTCGAACTCTGTAATTCTGTCATTTTTCAATTAGGTTAATGTATCACATATGTGAATACAGTTGCTACTGATCACTTTTAGAGCATTTATAGTCCATTTCTTTTCCCGAACTTACCACTAATGATTTCCACTTTAAAGGCATGTGATATTACTTTTACATATCTGGAATTCAAATTTTATTCTTTTCTTCTTGTGCTGTTGAGATCAATTTTCAGATCAGAATGGAATGCAAAATTTACTTGCAATTAATGTTTAGGATAATAGATTTGGCTGAAAATGTTTATGAAAAATGTGATATTTCTGAAACCCATCATAATAAGTAAAACAATTGCTCCAGGAAGATCATCTAAGTTGATTCATTTTCCTATACAATTAATAAAGAGAGAGCTTTGCATCCTTTAAATAGAGTCCTTGGGCTTCCTTTCTAAGCTTTATTTTTCCTTATTTCATGGTTCTTCATAAACTTCGTTCTTCTTTTCCTGAAGATCAAAATAAAGATGTTAAATGCAGCATTGAAATACTATATGAGGGAGACCTACACTAGGGAATATATATATATATATAGATATATAGATAGATAGATAGATAGATAGATAGATAGATAGATAGATAGATAGATAGATAGATAGATATAGATATAGATTATATATATATATATGTGTGTGTGTGTGTGTGTGTGTGTGTTGTAATTGTACTGATAAATAAATAAAGGGAGATTATCAGTACAATTACAACACAAATATAAAAAGGCAACAGTAAAAATAAAAATATGGTTTTCTGCCTGCATGGTCTTTGTGATAAGCCGAAGGACAGAAAGAGGGAGTAGTGACCTTCCTCCCATATTTAGTCATACCAGGGGTTGTAACATAAATACATATATATATATATATACATACATACATACATACATACATACATACATACATACATACATATATATATATATATATATATGTATGTCTTTGGTTGTTCGGGTTTTCTCCCGCGTAGAATTGGAAGTATCTTCACGACGTTTCGATGAAGTCTCATTCATCATCTTCAGGCTGGTGCTTCCGGCTTGGTGCTTCCGGCTTGGTGCTTCCAGGAGCAATGTGAGATCTCAGCCGGTTCCTCCTTTTAACTGCCAGTGGGGGTTTGTGCTGATTGGGTGGGAGCTTGGCTGCATTTTGATTGGGTGGAGGTGTATTCTGATTGGTAGGGGGCTTGGCTGTGTTCTGATTGGATGGGAGTTTGGCTGTGCTCTGATTGGATGGGGGCGTGTTCTGTTTGGGTGGGGGCCTGGTTGTGCTTGTGTTAGTCTGAGTTGCAGAGGGATTTGAGCTGGTGAGCTGCTTTCCTGTTGTTTGGCTTCGTGTTTGTGGTCGTGCCACATCTCCGTGGTGGGCATCAGTTTGCTTAATGTATGGATCTGAGGGGTTTAAAGTGGCTAATAATGCAGCTGTGGTCTGGCTTCTGGTTTGTGGTCTGGCTTCTGGTTTGTGGTCATTATTGGTGTGGGTTTGGGCTTGCTTTTTGCGTGGATGTGTGATAGTGACATCCTGTGTGGTTTTCGTGAGTGTGGGTCTGGTATCATTCTTTGTGTTAGGGACTCGTTTGTCAGTGAGGGCGGGTTTCCAAATGGCTGGTAGGCGGGAGGTATCATCTCGTTTATTCATGCTGTGTGGTCGTTTTTCTATCTCAATAGCTTCTCTGATTATTCTGTTGTTAAAGTGTTCAATTTTGGCAATAGTTCTGGTCTTTTTAAAGTCTATATCATGTCCTGTGGCTTTGAGGTGTTGGACCAGGGAAGAAGTTGGTTCCTCCTTTTTGACTGAGAACCGGCTGAGATCTCACATTGCTCCTGGAAGCACCAAGCCGGAAGCACCAAGCCGGAAGCACCAGCCTGAAGATGATGAATGAGACTTCATCGAAACGTCGTGAAGATACTTCCAATTCTACGCGGGAGAAAACCCGAACAACCAAAGACATACATACAAACACCCACGAAAACCTCAGAAAACATACATATATATATATATATATATATATATATATATATATATATATATATATATATATATATATATATATATATATATATATATATATATATATATATATATATATATATATATATATATATATATATATATATATATATATATATATATATATATATATATATATGCTGGTTTTGTTGTATTCGGGTCTTTTCCCGTGTAAGGTTGAGATTGTCTTTGCAACGTTTCGGCAGGATCACACCTGCCATCTTCAAGCTGTGGGCTTAAAATGGGAACGGAGCTGCCGGTTTTCTGCTAATCTTGGTGGGAGGGGATGGGGTGGTGGCTTTGTTTCAGTAAGTGGAATGATTGGTTGTGTGGTTGTATCATGATTGGTAGATTGGTGCTGATTGGTGCAGGTTGTGTGTGCATTGTTGTTTTGTATTTTAACGGCTTGGGTGGTGGGTGGTGTTCGTTTGTTGGCTAGGGCTGGTTTCCAGATGTTTGGTAGGCGGGAGGTATCATCACGTTTGTTCATGCTGTGGGGGTGTTTCTCTATTTCGATGGCTTCCATGATTATTCTCTTGTGGAGGTGTTCTGTTTTGGAGATTAACCTGGCTCCTTCAAAGTTGATTTCGTGTCCTGTAGCTTTAAGGTGCTGGAAAAGGGAAGAAGTTTTTTCTTTTTTTCTTACTGCATTTTTGTGTTCTGTGATGCGTGCATTTATTCTCCTGTTTGTTTGTCTTATGTATATTGCTGGGCAGATTTTGCATGGTATTTCGTAGACTCCTTGGTTTTCTAGCTGGATTTTGTCGTTGGGGTTTCTTAAGATGTTGGCTATTTTTTGGTCAGTGGTGAAGGCTGTCCTGATATTGTGCTTGTGGAGAATTTTGCTGATTTTATCTGTGGTGCCTTTGATGTAAGGGAGGAGGGCGATGCCATTGTCCTGTTCTGTATCTTGGTTTTTTGGGGGAGTCTCCTTTTGGATTAGGTTGGTGATTGTTTTTCTTTGGAATCCATTGGAGATTAATACATTTGTGAGTTTGTGTAATTCAGTTTTCAGGTGGTCTTTGTCGGCTAGGCATTTGGTTCTGGAGATGAGGGTCTTGGCTACAGAGTTGATCTGTGCAGGGTGGTGATGGGATTGTGCATTTAAGTAGCGGTTGGTGTGTGTTTTTTTCTGGTAGATGGTGTGTCCTAGGGAGCCATTGGGTTTTTTGTAGATTAGGACATCCAGAAAGGGAAGTTGGTTGTTTGCTTCTATTTCCATGGTGAATTGTATTTTGGGGTGTAGGTTGTTGAGATGTGTGAGGAAGTTGTCCAGTTTTTCTTTTCCATGTGGCCAAATCACGAAAGTGTCATCAACATATCTAAGCCAGAGTTTGGGTTTGTGTTCAGATTTGTCTAAGGCATTGGTTTCAAAATGTTCCATGTATAAGTTTGCAATGACAGGAGAGAGGGGTGATCCCATGGGTGCTCCTTCTATCTGTTTGTATCTTTGTCCATTATGGATGAAGTATGTGTTGGTTAGGCAGTGGTTGGTCAGGTCTAGGATGTGTTTAGGGGGGTTGTGTTTTTTCTGGATGGCTGTCAAGGCTTCTTTTATGGGCACCTGGGTGAAGAGGGATATGACGTCGAAACTCACAAGTAGGTCACTGGGTTGTAAGTTTTGTTTCTTTATTGTTTCTATGAAGTGGAGTGAGTTTTGTACGTTTGAGGTGATGGATTCTGCGTAGGGTTGGAGTTGTTTGGCGAGGAATTTGGCAAGGTTCTGTAGAGGTGAGCCTATGGAGCTGACTATGGGTCTGAGTGGTGTTCCTTCTTTGTGTATCTTGGGGAGTCCATAGAGTTTGGGGCATCTGGAAGATTTCTCTCTGGGGATGATTCTTTGCTGGATCTCTTCACTGATGGCAGAGGCTTTTATTTTGGATTTGGTGGTTTTTTCCAGGTAGGTGGTGGGGTCTGTGTTTATAGGTTTGTAAGCAGGGTCTTGGAGTAGGTTGGATAGTTTGGCTTGGTAGTCAGATGTGTTCATCACCACTGTGGCGTTTCCTTTGTCTGCTGGGAGAATGATTATGTTGTTGTCTTTCTTCAGGTTGGAGAGTGCTTTTTCTTCTTGTTGTTGTAAGTTGCTTCTGGGTGGAATGCTGGAGCAAAGGACGTTGCTGACTGCAAGTCTGATTTTATTGGCTTCATCTGGGTTGATTTTGATGAGTGTAGCTTCAACTCCGCATATGATGTCCTCAGTGGGGATGCGTTTAGGGGCAACTGCAAAGTTGAATCCTCTGGAAAGGACATTGGTTTCAGCTGTGGTGAGGGTTCTGTCTGATATGTTGTGTACTGTTTGTTTCATGAGTTGCTGAGGAGGGGGGTTAGGCTTCTGTCGTTTTTCTAGTCTGTAGAGTTTGTTGGAGTGTTTTTCTGTCTTATAGAAGGTTTCTTTTTCTGCTCTCCAAAGGGCTAGTTGTTTGAATTTGTCCCAGAGTGCTGGGTGGATTTTGTTGCTGAGTTTGAGGTGAAGAGTGAGTAGGTCCCGGTTGGTTTGGTCTAGTAGGAATCTTTTCCTGTGGAGTTCGTTTCTGATTAGGGCTAATTCAGTTCTTTTCAGGATCCTTTCGGTGGCTGAGGTTTGTGAATGGAATTTTAGTTGGAAGCATGTGGGGATCAGGCTTTTGTCTCGGCAGTTGCGTAGGAATGTTAGGTCACATAAGATGGTGGCTCTCCGGACTTCAAGCCTCTCGTAGGATCTGGTGAGCAAGAAGGTTTCCTCCCCGTAGAGGTAAGATATTTGTTTTCGTAGATTTTCACGGGTGTAGGTATGCTGGTTTTGTTGTATTCGGGTCTTTTCCCGTGTAAGGTTGAGATTGTCTTTGCAACGTTTCGGCAGGATCACACCTGCCATCTTCAAGCTGTGGGCTTAAAATGGGAACGGAGCTGCCGTCTTTCTGTAAGTCTTGGTGGGAGGGGATGGGGTGGTGGCTTTGTTTCAGTAAGTGGAATGATTGGTTGTGTGGTTGTATCATGATTGGTAGATTGGTGCTGATTGGTGCAGGTTGTGTGTGCATTGTTGTTTTGTATTTTAACGGCTTGGGTGGTGGGTGGTGTTCGTTTGTTGGCTAGGGCTGGTTTCCAGATGTTTGGTAGGCGGGAGGTATCATCACGTTTGTTCATGCTGTGGGGGTGTTTCTCTATTTCGATGGCTTCCATGATTATTCTCTTGTGGAGGTGTTCTGTTTTGGAGATTAACCTGGCTCCTTCAAAGTTGATTTCGTGTCCTGTAGCTTTAAGGTGCTGGAAAAGGGAAGAAGTTTTTTCTTTTTTTCTTACTGCATTTTTGTGTTCTGTGATGCGTGCATTTATTCTCCTGTTTGTTTGTCCTATGTATATTGCTGGGCAGATTTTGCATGGTATTTCGTAGACTCCTTGGTTTTCTAGCTGGATTTTGTCGTTGGGGTTTCTTAAGATGTTGGCTATTTTTTGGTCAGTGGTGAAGGCTGTCCTGATATTGTGCTTGTGGAGAATTTTGCTGATTTTATCTGTGGTGCCTTTGATGTAAGGGAGGAGGGCGATGCCATTGTCCTGTTCTGTATCTTGGTTTTTTGGGGGAGTCTCCTTTTGGATTAGGTTGGTGATTGTTTTTCTTTGGAATCAATTGGAGATTAATACATTTGTGAGTTTGTGTAATTCAGTTTTCAGGTGGTCTTTGTCGGCTAGGCATTTGGTTCTGGAGATGAGGGTCTTGGCTACAGAGTTGATCTGTGCAGGGTGGTGATGGGATTGTGCATTTAAGTAGCGGTTGGTGTGTGTTTTTTTCTGGTAGATGGTGTGTCCTAGGGAGCCATTGGGTTTTTTGTAGATTAGGACATCCAGAAAGGGAAGTTGGTTGTTTGCTTCTATTTCCATGGTGAATTGTATTTTGGGGTGTAGGTTGTTGAGATGTGTGAGGAAGTTGTCCAGTTTTTCTTTTCCATGTGGCCAAATCACGAAAGTATCATCAACATATCTAAGCCAGAGTTTGGGTTTGTGTTCAGATTTGTCTAAGGCATTGGTTTCAAAATGTTCCATGTATATCTACCAATCTACCAATCATGATACAACCACACAACCAATCATTCCACTTACTGAAACAAAGCCACCACCCCATCCCCTCCCACCAAGACTTACAGAAAGACGGCAGCTCCGTTCCCATTTTAAGCCCACAGCTTGAAGATGGCAGGTGTGATCCTGCCGAAACGTTGCAAAGACAATCTCAACCTTACACGGGAAAAGACCCGAATACAACAAAACCAGCATACCTACACCCGTGAAAATCTACGAAAACATATATATATATGTATATGTATATGTATATGTATATGTATATATGTATATATGTATATAGGTATATAGGTATATAGGTATAGGTATAGGTATAGGTATAGGTATAGGTATAGGTATAGATATAGATATAGATATAGATATAGATATAGATGATATAGATATAGAGATAGATAGATAGATAGATAGATAGATAGATAGATAGATAGATAGATAGATAGATATACAGGTTTTTTTGTATCCGGGTCTTTTCCCGTGTAAGGTTGAGATTGTCTTTGCAACGTTTCGGCAGGATCTCACCTGCCATCTTCAAGCTTGGGCTTAAAATGGGAACGGAGCTGCCATCTTTCTGTAAGTCTTGGTGGGAGGGGATGGGGTGCTGGCTTTGTTTCAGTAAGTGGAGTGATTGGTTGTGTGGTTGTATCATGATTGGTAGATTGGTGCTGATTGGTGCAGGCTGTGCGTGCATTGATGTTTTGTATTGTAACGGCTTGGGTTATATATATATATTCTGAACTTGGAACAAAACTGTTCTACTGGAAACAACTTTTTCGAATGTTTTGTGTTCTGGGGAACAAAATGTAAATGTTTTTAGTGTTCTCTATAGAGAACAATGGAAAATTGAAATGCATTCCCTGCTGCCTTTTAGGACCACAAAATTAGAATTTATATCTATTATTCAACCTATAGAAAAATTGGCCATGGAGATTATTTTTGAAAAATCAAAGCTATAGCTGAGACACATTTTCAGTGTGGTATGTCTATAAGAGAGAGATTGAGGTAAATCAATCAAGAACAAACAACAATAGATTCACATCCCATAAACAATATAGATATTGTATCTTAATATTTCATTGATAGTTCCACAACTTTTTGTACCTTCCCAAACTAAAAATGTATGCTCTTTCTACTTTTTAAGATAGACTACCAGTGGTGGTATTCAGCCGGTTCGGACCGGTTCAGGTCAACCAGTAATGGCACCTACGGGTGGGCCCAGGTGGACCTGCCCCTGCCCCCACCCACCTGCCCACCCTCCCCGGCTCTATGTCATCCATTTAGCCACATTTTCTAAGCCATGCACATGTGTACAAGCCATGTGCACATTCACAAAGCAAGTGTGTGCACGCTCATAGTTTCGATGTTCAGCAAACTGGTGGTCAAATTATGAGAAACCCACCTCTGCAGACTATCCCACTATTCTCTGTGACTCCAGTTCCAATTTCTTGATGGTTCCATTGTTTCTACCAAGTAGTTCTTTACTTCTTCTGTAATCTCTACTATTCCAAGTGCCCTGCATTGCAAGAATTTCTTCTATTCTGCTTCTGACTCCTTCCAGTTACGGACCTGCACAACTTAACGTACAAGTTAACTGCCTTGACCTTCTTGGCAATCCTTTTGCTACTTGCAGCAGACTTTATTATTTCTCAATGTTATGATACCTTTTTGGGTTACACCAGTTCAGCCTCAAAAAGAAAGGACAACTCACTTGAGGACAATGTTACAACTAGTCAATCCTAACTTCTCCATAGTTAATTTCAAAGGCAGTCCAGGCCAAGCATTAAGCAATAGTACTATAGCACCCCCTGATGGGACTTAGAATGATTAGCTCATCAAAGTGAAGGAAAGATGAAAGATGAAAATATGTCCAACTATAACAAGGCAACATAGAATTATGTCCCAAAATTGGGATTTAGTATACACAAAGCATAAACTTCCATAGGAAAAAAATAAAAAAATAATAAAAATGCTTCCTAATTTGCTTTATTTCTGTCAAAATACTGGCAATTTGTAAATGTGCTGGAAGCCTCTGAGAATTGGGTGGCAGGCAGTGACTGGTGACCCATCTCGTTTTATTGCATTTTTATGACAAGTGAAGAAAATGAAAGATGCTTCGGAAACCCATGGTATTTTCATTTCTTTTACTCACCAGACAAGTATTTTTTTTCTTTTTGTCCCTTGTTATAACCATATAAATACACAGCACCAGGTAGATTTTGTAATGTCTCCAAACCAGTGTTGTGAAAATACAGCTTCCATGGAATATATGTAAATCACTTCCAGACAAAAGCCCTCTTCAGGCAAGCTTAAATCTTCTTTGCTCACATGCAGCAGAACTGGCCTCAGGAAATAATTGTATTGTCTTCTTTTCTAAACAATTTTGGAAATAGAAAATTCTTGGCTTTAGCACAGTAACAGATGACACTTCTGCAACCAAAGAATTAGATTGATTATAGTGAGATTTAAGATTGATAATAGATCTATGTTATGACATCCATTGTTTTAGTGCTTGGTGATAGAGGAATGCTTTCTTAAATGGATCATTGTATAAAATATTGACCTCAAGGACTTCATTATTCAAGCTGGTGAGACAGCCACTACTTAACAGTAATAAACTGTTTCTCTGTTACATTGAGAATACTTCAGAAAATATAAGAGTTGTCAAATCTCCTGAAAATCCTGTCTTTATAGTACACATGACACTAAAGCTATAGCAGTATTTCCTGCTAATAAAAGCTGGATGTGAAGGATATCACATGAGCTGACAAGAAACTAAGAAAAATGATATTTGGGTGCAAGGAAAGAAAGACACAGGCCAACGACCTTGGGAAGTTTTACTAGATATAGTTGTTTCTGCTGTGGAGGAGAAATAACTTGGTAATGTCACAATGACATGAAACTAAATGTATAAAGAACAGTATTAAACCATATAAATGCATGCTTTTGAGGAATAAATTATATAATCAAGAGTCTTGACATTTTTTCAAAACGGGAATGATCTTAAAAGGCAACTACCATAGGCTGTCATTTTTGGCTTAATCAGCTCATACCTATAAGTACATTTTCTTATAATCATTCTGTTCTTCCATTCATGTAAACTACAATTAAACAGAAAACATCTAATTTAACTATTCTTTCCCATTTTGACGAAAATGAAAATTAGAGTTACAGCATTGGAATGAGACAAAGTGTGAAACTAATGTCAAATCCTTATATTGTGTCTTACTCCAAAACCAAAGATGCCATTGTTCAACATGATCTGAATGAAAGATCAAAAAGCTTTATATTTCAAACTTCCAAAGGACTAAGGGTACAATTCATTAGGAAAATCATACTCTTTATGAAATGATGGAAACTGCCCCAAATAGAACTCTTACTTAACTCCATTAGTTAAGGTAATGTGTCATTCAAGAAAAATGTGACTCTTGATGGGACTAGGGACATATCTACTTAATCCCATTGGATTAAGTAGATATGGAAGTGTACTGAAATGATTTGTCATGGTATTTTCCTAAGGTGACTTCTTCACTTCATTTGCTAGTTCCTTCTTCAAATCCCCCCCAATTCTATTTAACTATAGGTCCAATTCTATTTAACTATTGAGCCCCCCACACAACTCTGCTATTTACCAAGATAGATGCATAAATCTTGCACAGAAAAAAATGGAACTGGATCCTATGTTATCTTATTAAGATCTTCATTTGCATTTAGCCAGGTTATTGTTTGGGTTTTGACACATGTATGTTTTTCCTTTAGTTATCAAATAGAATACACCAGTGATAATGGGAGGTAATAGCCTTGAGGATTTTTAAATAATGCATTTGGAGGTATAACATTAAGTATGAAATCTGTGTTAAGGTAACATCTAAAATATTCACTTGTTATTCTGATATCTAGTTAGACAATCTACATGGAAGACATTCATTATGCTTATTTATATTTTTGTATATCAAGTTTATATGTAAAGGGAATGCAACAATAAGTGGAAATAAGTGACTGTGTATATATGATCGATAGCTTGCTCATTAGTTTCTGAATAGGGTAAAGTGAGCTTTCATCTTTATATCCTGAATTTAATTGCCTGAAATTATAATTTAAGACTATCTGCATATATAGTATTACTTTCTCGTAGGACTAGACATTCAACTGATCTAGATTAAGCATGTTGAAGCAACTAGAGAAACATAATTGTGATAAATACCTTATTTTACTTAATATTTTTAATGTGATTTTAAAAAGCCTTCCTGATTATAATGGGGTATTGTACTTCCCTTGTTTAAAATAATGGCTGTGGCAGAGTGAAGTAGTTAGTCAGAAGAAAGTGGTTGGATCTATGCCACGGACATGGATTTTTTTTTAATGGAAGGCAAATGACCCAACACAAGACTGAGAGCAAATACGCCAAAAAGGGGAAAATGCTAGAAAGCCCCTGTAATACAGGATATACATGCATTAGATATAGTATATAAAAGAAAAAAAGCAGGAGGGGTTATGTTTTATATAATTTATCCTTAAGAACTAGAATACATCATACTCTTTAATTCATGTTTATTTAATACAAGCTTGCTAGTGGTGATTAACCATAAAAATATTCCTGGAAAGCTTGCAAGACTATAGAATCAACAGCATTTCCAAAGCATGAATAGTGAATGATAGGTCACAAAAGAAGTTAAAAGTCTGTTTATGTGTATTTATTAAACTGCACAATCTCTACATGGGCAAACTTTTTATAAATGGAAGGAGAATACGGCTTTATACTCCACAGAGTCACAATTCACTTGGCACTTATCCCAGTGTTCTATTCAGATCAGATTGAATAGTGGGTTTACAAATATACAGCAGATTCCAAAAAGATTGTACAGAAAGATGACTTGCTTAACATACCCTCCTGCAACAGATGGACAGCCAGCTCTAACAGCACAATATTATGTATGGAATAGACACAAAACCAAGCCAAAATACCTACATAAGAGATATATACAGAAATGTCATCAGAACCAAACTTTA
>NC_138552.1:43457051-43604551 GCF_964273705.1 Natrix helvetica
GGTTGCTAGAAACCCAGATTGTGATAGGATAGGAAAATGGTGTGTAGTATTTTTATATATTAAAAATGGTCTTTATGTTCCTTGCGTGAAGGTTTTACGAAGTGACCTTATTCCCCACTTTTTTGTTTGTTTCCAAATGCTTATTTAGGGACCTATTTCGTTTATCATGAATAATATGACGATAACAACAGAAACCACAGCATATAACCACATAACAACAATTGATGAAATTGATCTTTTGTTGCCATTTTTACATATTTGCTCTCTGAAATCTTTGTATTCTCTGCAGCTTACCTCTTGAGCTATGTTTTAATACTTCTTACATGGGAATGTTGATAATTGCTGAAAACAATGTTTCCAAGGGTTGAGTAAAGCAACCCTTATTATCTCCTACAATGTAAAGAAACTCTGCTCTTGTCCTGTTAATTTGCTGTAAAATGACATTGCCCTTTTGTGCCACAATAGCACCCTGTTGAGTCTTATTTAATTTACCTATTAGAAACCCTACATGGTTCTGAGTACTGCTGCTCTCTGACCAGTTATTTTTATTCTTGTATACTTGGATAGAGTTCTCATTATGAAAAATCTTGTATCTGCCCTTTCTGAGATTAGCTTTTATGTTGTCTGCTTAGCTCTTTTGAATTTCCTGAAAACAACATCATATTTCACTATCTGAATGAGAATATTGTAGCACAGGACAGGAAGAAGCTACTGAAAGATTCAACTTCCGAGACAAATACAAACTTAAAGTATAGAATGTAACCAAAACGCTCAGCAGAATAATCCCCTATTTACAAGGCACTGATATGATTTCATCTTACCTTGAGTGTTTGACTCTTGACCATTTCTAAATATATAACTCACAGAACAAGTGAGAAGTATTTTGTACTAATTATGAAAAAGTAAAATTCAAAGGTAAATATATGCAGGGTGTCAGGGATCTGGATGGGATCTATGATGGAATGTGGTTACTGCTTTTAAGATCAGGAATATTGTCCAATCAAGATTTCATACTTCATGTGTAATTTTAGTCTTATTTAAAGCAATACGATTGCATGCTTCCCATGGACATTTCCCATCAATACTAAAAGGAGGGAAGATAGGAATTATGGTTATCTTCTTGTACATTGCCTATTTGCAGAATACTGTACCTAAAAAAGGATATTTCAGAGATGATATTGAAACAGAGATTACAGTATCTGGCTATCATATACTCTCTCACTATTCTTTGTTTTGGACTATCTCAAATACGATACAATATGATAATTCGTTGTTATCATTTTTTTTTCTTTCCAGAGGTCTGCTGGTATTTTTTTTTCTAACTTACAAAAGAAAGACCCACCAGCTTGCTCAGAACTGGGACTGCTGCCTTTTTTTTCTTCAAATGTCTATCTTTCTCCAAAAGCTGAGATGATCCAAACTGTTTATTTGTCCTAGTAACATGGGGCAAGATTTCCGTTATTTGTTACTCTCCTTTTCATAATTAGATTGGGTCTGTATTTCATAGGAACATGCAGCAGTTTTTGAATTCTGACAATCACAGACAGACAAATAGACATGCTGTTTTGTCTTCTTTCTGGCCTGCTCTATGGTTATTTGCTTACTTAGGTATTCTATTTTATGGGTAAAAATTCAAGTAGATATCTCACTTATTTGAATGTGTGCCCGTTTGTGTAATGCCTGCAACTGAGAATCTAGTTTTGGAAGGATGTAGGGTTTCACATTGAATAAATTCATAATACCATTTGATCCTTTCTTTAAAATGTTGTTTATGGAGCTACATGAACTGCACATGTAGTTCAGAAGAAACTATAATTGGCACACACTGCAGACAGCATCATTGGAAAGATCAAGGTGGAAATACACAGAAAGAGAAATGTTCTGGGTCCTATAAGTATAAATTTATTTTAAAAAGTAAAACTGTCGTCATTATCTATGGGAAACAAATGGGGCATGGAGCAATTCTCAAAGTGGCTTATAAATTGTGACATTGCATAATGTTTACTGAAAGAAACCAGTCAAAGTCAGAGGTAAGTGGGAAAATTGTGTTTCTAATTAATCCAGAGAGCTTGTCACAAAAAATCCATTCCCCAAATGAGAAAACAATCAGGTTAACTAACTACAAATTGCATGTTAGCGGTTGCTTTAAAAGCCACCAGAGATAGAAGAGGACTTGCTATTTTCTGTGCTGATGAATGAATTGTAGCAACTCGAGTAATGGCGGTAGGTATTCTTAAAGATTCCTTGGGTGCATTGAATTTGCATTTCTGCTTTAATAACACATCTCTGGGTCATCTGGCCCAGAAAGCAATGTTTGTATTTTTCTTTAATAATTCCATAACAAGGTGGAGTGGAAAACTCCAGAGGATAGCTATAATAGCTTTATTGCTTTTTTCATTATTAAGACCTCTTAGTATAATTGTTTATAAAATTATAATACAAGATTTTCTGGACTTTCGGTATGAGCATTGATTTATGCTGTCCGTGAATTCATTTCTGCTCTGTTTCACACTGTGTTAATTTTCATTAAGTTCATTATGCCTGAGACCTCTTAAGGGATTTATTTAAAATTCATCTCTTGATTCAATATATCTTGTATACTTTTCTGTAGAAATGTATCTCCTTTTTTTTGCACCTGAGATAACAAGATTGGAGTAATAGTAGTAACACTGTTCTTAAGCGTGTTGCACTAAATGCATTAGCAATATTAGTATGTTGCTGTAATTATTTTTTGATGCATATAAAACATCTAGGAATTGCTGAGGTGAGGATAGATTTAACATCGACAGGCTAGTGAAATAAATCTTGGTAAGATAGTGCTCATATGATATGCTTCTTTAAATAATATGCAGGATTAGATGAATTTGCAAATAAGAAGTCAATACAATTTTAAAGGATTTAGTGAGTCATTTCATCAGAGACTGAAGCATGCAGATATTTAATTTAAAAAGCAGCAGTTTGCAGTTGACATAAAGCTCTCCCTAAACCCATTATATATCATTGTAGCTGTAATAGTCATCATTACAGAGAGCAAATAGCCAAGTACATATCTATCATATTGGATATAGAGTACATTGTTATTGTTGGCTGTTGCTGTGATATTGATTATCAACCGGGAAACTATACATTAGATTTGTTGTCAACCTCATAACAATGCTCTATGCTGTCTTTTTAGTCTGATATAAAAAATATTGGCAAAGCAGAGTTATCTCTGCAAGAAGCCCTCCTGCAATTACAAATTAACAGAACCAATATGTTTTGCAAAGTCCATTGGTGGATCATGTTCAGCAGCTAAAGATTAGAAGCCTCTTAGTTACTAGGAGGAGAAATTGTGTATCATATCACGCCATATACAGTGGCATATACATTTGACACACCATATACAGTGTATGCAAAAGATGGGAGGACAAGCCAGGAAACCATACTGAAAAGCCACTACCAGACCAATTAGGTGATGCTACAACTAAATAGCTAGTTCCAATTTCACATAGCATCTTGTGTGTTTTTGTCAAAGGGTAACTGAAGACTGACTGACTGACCCAGTTACCTTGGTTCTCTCTCTTAGAGAATAATAACTGGGATGGTTGCAGTCTTTTTTTAAAAAAAAACCCTGCATTGTACGCAACATTAGGTTATAAGTTGGATGTATAATGTGTTGCCCTTTAATTAAAATCAGTGATATCAATAGATTAGGTATGACAAATTTTAGTCTCATCAATTTCAATCGATTTAGTCTTTGACTGTGGTCAAGTGTGGATCCATGTCATATATAGATAGTTTGGAAATGGAGTCACTGAATTTTATGTAAATAAAAATACTTTCATTTCAGGACAAAAAGAAATGCACAGAAGTGATGTCAGCTGTATTTGACTATACCAAGAATGTGTGGATTTTTTGAACGATAGAATCATAGTTATTTTCTTCTGCAATGTTGTCCCTAAATATTTGTTTGATTGCCTGATTGCCTAGAAAAAAAAATTAGTCTTAGTGTTCAGCGATTTTTTTAAAAATTCTAGGTGTTTTTTTTTTTTACTTTAAGTTTTCACCTCTAAGAATGTATTATGTGTCATGCTATTAGGGTATTAATTTAATAAATAATGCTATATAAACTATATATACTACTATATAATCAATGTTTCTCTGCTTGTCAGAGCGGGGGGAGCTTATACTAGAGAAACGAAATCCCAAATGTGCATATTATAAAAATTAATTGCATCTGTTTCCGGTATGGAGAATGATGTTAACAGAAAGGTTCGTTTTATCTTTCATAATAATAGAACTTTCAATAACAGTAAATGCTAAAATTATCAGAGTAGATGCGAGGATGCACTTCCTTGTCCATTGTACACTTTAATTTTCACAAGACGAAGTGATGGCCACCAAATTAAAACATACTTAATGGAGGATTGGAAAAAAATATGGAAAATGATGATTATCAATGCAAAGGTTATGTAGAAAAGCCACCGCTGAAAATTAGTCTTTGAAAATAAAAAATGGGAGTTCTCCTCCACCAATATTTTTTGTCAGAGTAAGAAACAGTGTATGAGAAAACCTAACTCATTCCTTAAAAAATAAAGTGTTCACAAAGTGTAATTTCAATAAGATTGCTATCAAGTAAATATGGGATATCAATATGTACTGCTGATCTCCCCCACATACAGACATTAAAAGCAAGGACACTGGGTGCATGGAGTTTTCACTTCAATCTTACTTCAGATTCTCCTCAATTTTTGTTTGGGAAGATGTTGAAAGGTTGTGGTAAGCACTAGAGAGAGAGACACAATGAATTCTAGATGGATGTCAGATAGGAGCTATTGATGTGAGCTCTTAATAAAGTAATATATGTTTTCCGTTTCACTATCTTTAATACCATTTTTCTTTCCTTTAACGTGGATACATCACTGTAGGATTTTTATTGCCACTTTATCCTTGTATATTATAAACTGCAAAATAGTCTTCTGGTGATAAACTGTTGAGTCTTCCTGGGTTGCTGATGGTGATATTGACTTTCAGAAGAATCTTGTTGCCACTGCTAAGTGCAAGCTGTCTTTTTTTTACTTGTCTCCCCAGAAAACTCAGTGGTACAGTAATGAAAACATGCAGTCTTCTTCCCGGGTTTTTGACTGATACGCCTGAAATCCGCTTGCAGCCCTTGATCACTTGAAGCAAGAATGTTGTGCTCCTGAGTTCCCAAGGGTAGACAATATTAGCCAGAGTAGAATACTTGCAGCACAACCTTCTTTGGATGCAGGATGGACTTTATATTGGAATTATATATTAATTTCTTGTAATCATTTAGAAGAATTTATACTTCCTCAGTGAGAATTATCAGCAGAGTTTATTTTGTAATTCTTAATGTAAGTGTACATAAGCGGAGGCTTTAGAAATTTAGACCTTCAATCACAGCTGTCAAGGTTCCTATATGTCTTTTAAAGAAACCTAAATACATGAGGAGTAATCATACTAATTATGTGCCATCAGATCATTGGCAACTGCATACCAACCACTCAGATAGACCATCTCCTGGATGATCCATCCCAACCTGTTACATGCCTCAATAATACACATATTGCTGCTATAATTAAATCCATTTATCTTGTTGCTAGTTTTCCTTCCTTTCCTCCCACATTTTCAAGCATTATGGACCTCAAAGGAACTTGTCTTTGCATAATGTGTCCACAAATGAACATTTGAACCTGGTCATTTGTGCCTCAGCTGAGAACTCTAGATTGATTTGATCAGTGACACAGTTGGTTTTTTGGGTGGGTGGGATGTCTATCTATGATATTCTCAAATGTTTCTCTCAACTTTTACTAACTTGCTTCTTCAAAGTTTATTTTGGTAAGAATTCAGAAAGATGGGGAAAGAAACAAAAGTAGTTAGTTTGAGATTTTAAACTCCTGGTTGAAGGAATACATGTTCATTTCCTAAGAATAAACTTTAACGTTGGAGAGATGGCTATAATGTTTTATTGAAGTAACTATCTTGAGTATTTACATCTGTGCTGAGTGGTTAGGAGGGATTGCCTAACTTTAGGAAGGAAGTAGCCTTCCTACTAAAGTTAAAGAAGTGGTCTTAGAATTGGTGTTCTGGGAGATTACCTTATGTGCTATGTTTGAATCGCTTAGGACTTCATCATAACTCACTTGATTGGCTACAAGTTGTCACTAGCTTACCAAATATGAGAAATCACACTGGATTTTGGATTTTTCTACTGGATAGAGGGATGGATATCTAAATGTGAAGGATTACTACCTTCTTATCAGATAAATTCATGTTGAGACTTAAGTTTACAATGGGACATTTAATCTTACAATCCTCTGCAAAGATTGAGGGAATCTATTACAATAGTCTGTCTCTGTAAACTGAGTGGTTCAGATTACTGGAATTTTTTTCTTCCCATTTAGTATAGTTGTCAATCTCATCAATGATCTGAGAGAAATCACTAAGGCCGTTCACCCAATAGCTTCTGGATATCTTCCGGAAAACAGTCCCTTGTTACATATATTTTTTAATGGAGGGCAATATAGCAGGCAGGAAGTAACTAAAAGGGACATGGAGTAAAACAAATGTGACCAGACACTTATGCTCATGATCATGCCTACTTGAGAGCAAAAAAGTATTTTTGTTTCACCATGTACCCTTTCAGTATCACCCAGTAGATTTTTTTAAAGCAGTTTCTGATCTCTAATCCTGTTATAGTTCCTATAGAACCCACTCTTTATGATATCTTAACTAGAGACCTGATGGTAAAGCCAATAAATTTTTATTTATTTATTTATTAAATTTCTATACTGTCCATCTGGATGGTTAATAATATCATAAAAGATTTAAAAATACTAGACAGCAATTAAAATTATAAAAAAATGAATAGAAAAGATTGAATAGAAAAACTAAAATCAAAGATGATAGACAGCTTGGAGGTGAAGATCTTTTCTATCTGGTTAGCCACCCACAAAGTAGCAGGTTCCTATTGGGGTCCCAGGCCAAATGGCAGACCCAATTTTTTAGATTCTTCTGGAAGGCCAGGAGTGTGGGGGAAGACCTTATCTCCAAGAGGAGAATATTCCACAGAATGATGTAAAGTGTACAGTTCCAGCTGTAGATGTGTCCAAGGTTCATTTTTCAGATTTCCTAGGTTTCAGGTTAATAATGATGAAGACAAGGTTCTTGGGCAGCTTCAGAAGACCACAGGTTGCTAGCCCTTTCCTACTTGTGGCTTATTAGGTCTAGTTGGAACTGTGACATCCAAAGGCCTCTGCAGTGTGACGGCATTGCAGTGCAAGTTCTTTTTCTTTAAGAAAGCTTATGACATTGGCAGGATGCTACAGTTCTCTTTTAACAGTCTTCCCCCCTTTGTCCCTCCCTGCAAATGCTGTTAAATAGGAGACTTTCAGAGAAGCCCACTGCGTGAAGTATAGTGAAACCATTCCAAAGATTTTCTAGCTCTACTTCAACAAGTGGTTAGTCCTGATTTATTACTTCAAAGCTGCCAGAAAAGAGATACAAAGAGATACAAAGAGTGCTATCTTCTTGATTTTTCTGTAGTTTCTCTGCAGTTTTCAATATTGTCATATCTTTTTGAAGAGATTGCCCCATCTTAGTCTACATTGTTTCCCCAAAAATAAGACAGGGTCTTATTTTCTTTTGACCCCCCCCCCTGAAATTTTGCTTGGGCCTTATTATTGGAGGGGCTTATTGGTTTGGGGTTGCCGGATGGCTGCTCTCTTGCGAGCGGGCGCCTGAAGAGCCGGGCACAGCCTCAGGGGCAAACATCTGTGTTGTGCTGTCACAGCAGTGCAACAAAGCCGCCATGAGGTGATCATGCTCATGAGCAGCCACTAGGCAGCGGCCGCTCTGGGACTACACTCTATGGTTGTGGGTGGCTTCAGGAAGACTCTCTGTACCAGAATCTCCCAACAGCCAGCCCACAACCATAGAGCGTAATCCCAGAGCGGCCGCTGCCGAAAGACTCGGCAGCGGATCTCTGGAGTTTGGAAGCCGGTTATGCTTGGAGCATGGTGGTGGCGGCAGCGGCGGCAGCGGGGTGGCAGTGGCAGTGGGGCAGCAGCAGAGTGCCCTGGCCCAGCCCTGCAGGGAGAGTTGGGCATGGTGAGGCAGGGATGCACGCAAGCTGGAGGCAGAACAAGTGCTCATGCAACCTCTCTTTCCAGCCGGGCAGAGCGCCACATGGTTTAGTGCCTTTGGGATATTATTGTGTCAGTGAGTGGTGCTCTGCCCAGCTGGAAAGGGGCATTGCTGGAGAGCTGCTCGTGAGAGCAGCTTCCCGGCAGCCTCTGCTTCAGCTGGGCACAGCGCTACCCACCAACCTAGCGGTATCCCAAAGGCGTCAAGCAATGTGAGAGCCTTTGTCCCCCTCCCCCCAGCTCCTGCGGCTTTGCCTTTGGGATATCACTAGGTTGGTGAGTGGCGCTCTGCCTGGCTGGAGGGGGGGGGGTTGTCCAGGGGGCTTATTATTGGAGGAGGGCGTATATTTTTGCCCACAGGAAAAATATGGCATGGTTTTATTATCAGTACATGTCGTAATTTCGGGGAAACATGGTAAATAGAACAATTTTACAGGTAGTTCTCAACTTACAACCATTCATTCAGTAACAGTTTGAAATTATGGTAGTGCTGAACAAAGGAACTTATGAGCATCCCTAAAATTAAAGTCATTTCATGTGCCTCCATAGACACATGACTAAAGTTGGGTACTTGGGTACTCTCCTATACTTAAGACCACCGGGGTGCTTCAACACTTTAACTCTTCCCATCTATCTCCCTCCCACCTATGCCTATTTGGTCTTCTGCACTCTGTGACCCATACCAGCCTTCACCATCTTCTTCCTCCTGCTGTTGACCAAGCATGCCCAGCCTGAGTCTTCACAAGACAGCTGATGACCACTTGAGGCTTTACTCCCCAGGTCACAAACAGCAATTTTCTTGCAAGACCTGGAGAAGATGGCCTGATGTGGTCAGCAACTGCCATGTGATGAACCAGATTCCAATTTGTCAGCAGTGGGAGCATGAAGACAGCAAATGTCAGCTGGGGAAGCAGAGGCCTTAGAGCGCAGGATGGTAAGAGTGACTATGGTTGGGACTGGGCCGGGCACATCCTGGAATGCTACAATTTTGTGCCATGCTGTTGGAACTTCTTGGGGCATGGTGGTTTTGCTTTGTGCTGTACTGCTAGAATTTCCTGGGATATATCAGCTTTTCCTTGGGCTGATGGGTCATGCTTGGGCAGCTGAAGCTGTCTGAGGATGGCTGTGGCTTCATGCTGCACTGTAGTTTATTATCTTCATGGAGCCCTAGAATCATGACATTCCAAGAACCCCCTGAGTCATAATATGGCAAACAACCCTGGAACTACATGGTTTTGGAACTGCATGCTGCGCTTTAAGACAGGGACAGGGTGATCATGATAGCAGAGGTGAGGGGAATAGGAAGTTAGGGTCATTTGAAAGGAATCCTATCCATACCCTGAAAGAACCAAGGTTTGTGGATGTCAGGGGTGAAGCCCAAAATGATTTGTATTGTGCATTTTTGTTGGTAGAATTTATTTATTCAATTTCTATAGCCACCAATCTCAGTCAATGTCTCTGGGTGACTTACAATTCAAAAGAAATTGTAATAATTTACTTTATAGGGAGTTCTGGGATTGTTGTTGCTAAATTATGTCACACTTTATTTGTCATAGCAGTGGAAATTTCAGCCCCAACTATGGTCATAAGTCAAGGATACATGTAAAGTGATTCAACTCATATACATATGACTGTTTCAAGAGGGTCATGCTGGACATTTCTGGATAACTGTGGGGTTTACATTATGGGGTTCCAATATTTTCTATGGTTGCTCCCCAGTAATGTATATCTTGCACTTTCTGTACTGTTAATTCAGCATATATGTAGCAGAAACAGTTTTATTTTCCAAATTCTTTTAATATGAGTATCATTGTCAGTTTAACCTATTGCTGCTTTTTCTTTGCAACTGCTTTGGTTTAATTTTCTGCTGAATATTTTATACCATTTAACATATGCTTTAAATATTGTAAGTTATTGTTTTAATTGCTGGTTTTATTGAGTTACTTAAAATAATATTTAACATATTAAATGTTAAATTTTATAAAGTAACAAAGTGAGCCGTTGTTTGATTCAATTTGCATTTCGATGGACACTTTCTGTGGTTGTCATGCAGTTGCTATTTTATCAGAAAATGATAAAATTACAGAACTAGATGCACTATTGGGAACTATGATCTTAACATAATGATTTATTAAACGATTTAGGACTGAATTGGAGGCATTTGAAATTAAGACTAAGAAAACAACCTTTCACCAACTAGTTTGATTGGAGAGTCCTAATAAATATTTTCCCGTGATTAGAAGATAGCCTATCAACAGCTCAGCTCTAGTGATTTCCATTCTTTTTCTCACAGTGTTGACATTTTATAGAGACAAAGTGAATAAATTGCTTTCTACACACAATGTTTGTTTCTTCTCTTTTTCCTTTTTAGTCCCTAGACATGTTACTTGAAATCTCATAATGGTTCTGGTTCAGATTAGTTCCCTTTATAGCTATCCCAAAGATGTTTTTTTTCAAGAGGCAACTGGACTTTCTGCTTTATCAAACCAGAAAAAAAGCACCTTTGGGACAACCATGATCTGGATGACTGAGAATCTCCACAGACTTTACAGCTATCCCAATTAACATTAGTAAGGCATGGAAATAATTCACCTTGAGAATACAGGTTCAGCCCAATGTTATCCATGTGTCTAATAATTACAGTGCAAACAATTCTTCTATATGTGTATCAGTAACATTTTTGAAGACTGTTATTTGGTATTAAAACTATTGTGGAAAGAACATTTTGGATCTGAAGTATGAAGACTTGAAAACTAGTCTTGTAGACATATATTAGAGTCAAGCATTGAGGCAACTGGAAATAAGAAAAGGACAAGGTTTGCAAATCCTTATCTGCAATCTTTCTGCAAAAATGATTTTGTTGGTTTTGTGAGTTAGAAAATTACTCCTCTGGGGCATAATATACCACTTCATGAAGTCCATAGGTATCCTGCCATTTAATTAAATGAGAAATAAACTTGTTCCCAAGACCAACAAAAGGGCTGTATCCCAGTGGTATTTAATAGCTCTTTATGTTTAATCAGAATCTTCTGAGTACCCAAATAATGACTTCAAAGGTTACTAAACGTGCTGAGTTTGGGTTCTGGAATTGTGATGCCAATGGTGTCCACAGTATTTTATGGACCAGAATTAATGAATTTTCAGATAGTCATCAGTTCATGCCGTTAGAGTTCATCACATCCATAATGTGCCAAACCACACTTCTATAGACAATGATCACACACTGCAACTTCATGGGGTGATTTTAGACAATAAAGCATAAACAGGTACCATTTGAACTACAGCATATGAACAGCAACTCTCTGTGTATCCCTATATGAAATCCTATTTTAGAATCACTTAAAGAAGCTGTTAACTGTTTATGGGTATATACCTGCTGCTTTACAAGTATGTCACTATAGTCACATTTATGAAAGCATGGGGTTTTGGGGGGCAACATCATTTTAACAAACTGCTTTGATCTTAACTTTTAAAAATTAAAGCTCAGGCTGAAAGACATTGCTTCCAAAAACAAAAAGACACCCACTCTTTACTTGGCAAGTTCTCTATTTGCCTCACCTTTTAAAAAGGTCTTCTAGAGTATTCCTTGTCCTACTGGAACTCATTTTCAACAATTACTTTCTACAAATGTTGAAAAGATCAGCAGCAGATACACATGCAGCAAGAGAAAAATATAGAAAGATAAAACGTCCAGTCTCCATGACACTATGGGTTCATAGTTATTTGGTACCAATGCTGTACCCAGGAGAAATTTGATTGAAGTTGCTAATGTTTGCTTGTATAATGAATGCATCTGCTAGCACTTCCAATGCTTCTGCCAGTATGTGTGTGTGTGTGTGTGTGTATCAATGGTGGGTTTCCAAATTTTTTACTACCGGTTCGCTTGCGGGTGCGACACTTCTGCACATATATATCCCGTTTCCCTGAAAATAAGACCTCCCTGGATAATAAGCCCAATCGGGCTTTTGAGTGCATGTGCTAAAATAAACCCTTCCCCAAAATAAGACCTCCCCAAAAATATTGCAGCGCAGCATCAGCCATGAGTTGACCACGCTAGCCATCTTCAGCACCTCAAAAATAATAAGATATAATAAGATATAATAAAATGGGAGGTCAAAAGAAAATAAGGCCCTGTCTTATTTTCGGGAGAACATGGGATATATCTCTATCTCTATCTATCTCTATGTCTCTTTATCTCTATGTCTGTCTCTCTATCTCTCTATCTCTCTATCTAATAAAATCATTTAATACCTCTAAAACTACTGAAATAAACTTCAAAAAAACTTTAAATCTTTAAAAGGCTTGAGTGAATGGGGAAGGTTCCTGCTCTTAACCTGTCTCAGAATTAAAGACATTTTGTCCACAATATGATCTTTATTATATAAAAAAAGCAGAATTTACTCTTGATGGTAGATATATCAGTAGCAGCAGCTGCAAAGAATGTTCCACTGAACACCTAAGTGCAAGAACCAAGTTCCAGAGAAGACTCTCAGAATGGGAAGATCTGCAGGATATACCACCAGTCATTTCTTTATTTTAGCGTATTTATGATCCTTCCCAATCTGGAAGAATTCTGGATGGCATGAGCATGAAACAAAGAAATAATAATTATAATAACTAACTCCAGAAAAGAATTAAAGGTAAACATAAACATAGAAAGCAAGGAGAAAACAACAACTAAGTAGGCACCTAACTGTCAGGAAGTTGGGATTGAAAATGTGTTGAAATAAAACAACACTAACCTTTACACTGACAACAACAATAACCTTGAGTATTACAAATGTTTTTTTAGAATAGAGTATTCCGTAAAGTGAGTCTATTACTGAGAAATCTTTCTTTCTTCTGAGTGTCCTACGAACCTCATTTAGAGAATTTTCAGCAGGCTCAATCTTGATTACAGGACAAGTTGGGTAGATTAAAATCTGACAAGGAGTTGCTTGCTGCATATTAAAGGTAAAGGTTCTCCTCGCACATATGTGCTAGTTGTTCCCGATTCTAGGTGGCAGTGCTCATCTCTGTTTGAAAGCCGAAGAGCCAGCGCTGCATTTTTACATGCTTTCAAACTACTAGGTTGTTAGAAGCTGGAATAAGTAACGGGAGCTCACTCCATTATGTGGCACTAGGGATTTGAACTGCCAACCTTTCAGGCTGACAAGCTTAGCATCTTAGCCACTGAGCCACTGCATATTGCTACTTCACAATTTAGAGTTTTAAAACTAATGATCAATACATGGAGTTCGGCCTAAAAGTCTACTGGCAATCAATATAGCAACTTCAGTTTAGGTATGATTTTAGATTGACAGGACAGTCTTCACAATAATCCTGATCCTACATTTTGTACCAACTAGATGAATTACCACCTGATGTAGGATATGTTAAGGTGTCCAATTAAGTGGCGAACAAGACTGTGTCCACTGACATATCAGTGGAAGGTCTTTTATGGACAGTCAATGCATTGACTTGCAGCTGCTGAACAAAAAATGTTACCTTAATTTATGTGCATATTAACAATAAATAGTATGAATCTACTTCTGCCTCAGAGTTCACACATACAGTTAGCTTTTCATATGAAGCTTACTGCACAAAGAAGAAAGTGAGAACACTTTCTTTTTGCTCATAGGCCCTTTGCTAAATAGATTTCAGTTTAAAAACTTTTGAGGTTTTCTATGCATTATATTTAATTTTAAGAATCAAACATCTAATTTTATTTAAATATTTACACACCCTATGTATAATTTCAAAGATCTTTGAATAATTTATTCACTTTAATAGCATCTCAGGAAAGTTTCCATTATTTGTAGTTCACGCTCTGTCTGTTGGTTTTAGCAACAACAAACTGGCTGGTACATGTCATATGAAATGGCCCACTCTTATAATTGCATTGTTCTTCTTCCAGACAGTGGCTTTAACATTTTACCCTAATATTACCCTACAACACCAGCAATCTTAGTGTCAGTAAATGTCAGACATTTTCCTCCTAAGCTTCCATTTTCCATTCTCAGTAAATATTCCCCTTCAGGGATTATCCTTTTCCATTCGTATAAATCATGAAATAAGTACCCTGTGGTGTCATGTTAACTAAATGGTTATAGATGTATCATCAAGTGATATATGATTTATAAGACATAGTCTTGATGGTAAATATCCTTTAAGCATGTCCTTATACTCACTGCTTTCCTATTTGCAAATCTAAGCATTCAGGGGAAAAAACCATAAATCAATACTACAAACACAAAATGCAGCTTGAAATATTGAATATTTATTCCATAAATAATCAAGCCAGGCTCTTGTCTTATTTTTGTCCATTATCATCAGAGACAAAGAGCTTTTATCTTACATGACCTTAAATTTTCAGTGTATCTGAGAGCTACAAAAGCTGGATGCCATGGGAGAATACAATCAAATCCATTTTTCTAATTGATGTTCTTACTTTGGTTCTGCATTAGATATACTTGCAAATATCTATTCTCGCATGCATAGTGGATAGGAAATGAGGCTTCTCTTTCTGTGAAATAATGGAAACTGAATAATAGACTCCCTGCACTTGTTATAGATACATTAGAATTTTAATAGTTAATTCAGGACATCTTTAGACAACATTTATTTGCAGTTTTTGAAATACATTGATACAATTGTATTTTAGCTGACTAGCATGAGATCAGAGTATTAAGAGAATAACACATTTGAAGGTAATAAATTCAAATATAGACCTATTAACTATTAATTTTGCTCTGACTAAACGAATGAGGCATCCTTTGACTCATAGTATAGTTCATATGTATGCAGTGGTTAAGTACTCTCTATATATTAAAAGTAAAATATATCAAGAAGATCCTTTCTGAGGCTAGGAAATAGAGACAGAATCAATCTAAAATGTAGCCTCAATGACAAATTCACTCTCCAGCCGCTTGCAATGAATAGCACTTTGAACCTGGCAACACTGAATCTCAGCTCTGACAGTTCAGTTGCCCTAACAGTATTTATAATTCCAGCTTTAGCTCTCCTTCAAAATAAAGCCTTCTTATCACTTGGTCCAAACTTTTTTTCAATGGAAGTAAAAAGTATTTCTTATTTCATAATAGAAAGGGCAAAAGTCTTTAGCAAAATTGTTGATGTGGCACTCAGCCCATAAAAATCTGATGTGGCACTCCAAGGAGGCCATTTCTCACTTGGCTTCATGCGATAGTCACTTAATGATCAAATTAGAGCTTCCACAGCCAAAGATGTGGTGAAATAACAAGGAACAGCATTGAATCAGACTTCCACTTTAGATTTACAGACTATTCAGGTGGAGTTCATTATGGTGAAATACCCAGCAGGATATTCTTGACAGTATATAAAGAAAACAAACTAAATTCGTCCTGGTTGATTATATGGCCCAGCTTATTTAAAATGCCAAGCTTTAGTCTTTTTCCTCAATGCCCACAATTCTCTATATCGATATATTTGGAATGCATATATTATCCAAGAAGGTTGCACCATTTCTTTTTGCCATTTTGTTTATATATTATCTAAAATATTTATGAAAGTTGAGACACTAGATGTTTTAGAGTAGGATTTCACAGCTGCATATTCTTAAGCTGGTGAATTCTTAACCATAAATAGAAAAGTAATGCATATTTAGGTTTCTAAAAATGGCTTCGTTTGAGTTCAGTAGCTTTGCTATTTCTCATATAGCAACCAAAACTCACAGAATAAGCAATAGCCATACTTGCCAGACGTGATTACTTACACCTGCTATTTTATGATGAACAAGAGAAAGGATGGAAATGTCGTAACAGTCACAACTGTTTCCAGCGGAAGTATTGCAAGCTAAACACATCTCTAGGACGCTGGAAATGATAACAAGAGCAAAGACTGAAGAACTGGTAAACAGATTGGTTCTTTGGAATCTTTTCAGACAAGGAGAGGATGAGACATGGCCCACATCTGAACAGCTGTTCCTCATGGAATTGTGGATTGAGCATTAGGAGATGAAAGGAACAGTCATCAAGCTCACAACTGCAGTGGAGCCTTTTAAGGACACTAAGTTCATTAACTTCACTTTTCAATCACTTTCAGAGATTGCCTATTTGACAATCAAAGCTTTTGTGGAGCTTTGGAATTACAAGTTTTGACTAGTTTACTTATTGTACTAAGCCATAGTTCATTCAACCATGGTGTTAGATTTTGCAATTTGTTGGGTGTGCCATAAATCATGGATTTCAAAAGTCAAGGGCTGAGTTCATAAAAGTCATAAAGTAAACAGAAGCAGATTGCGACTTAATGGAATGGGTGAGCCTAGTTAAGGAGAATACTATAATGTGATCACAAAATGATCCTGTCTTGTGTTGATGCTGTTGGATTCTGAACCAGTTTGTGACAATTCTCTTGCAACTGGGATGATTCAGCAGAGGATTCCCAGGTATTCAATCCAGGCTAACCAGCTATTGGGGTTGCCTATAGAAAAATGCTCACCATCACCACTGTGCCATCTCAATTCTCCATGCCAGAAAATCAATTGCTTTTTTTTTTTTTTTTGCTGCATAGGTCTTACTACACACACGTATGGCTTGTTTACAAAGTTAAGCATCAACATCTACATAGCTGCAGGAAACAACTTTAAAATAAACATTCCTTTCTTATATTTCCCCCAGGTTTCACTCTCTGAACTTGACTGCAGTTGTTATTAGAAGTGTCTATCAGTAGTGTATAGTTATAGGCTTCACATGCAGAGGCTCACAGGCTCAAAACTAGGCCGATATTTTAAAAATTATTATTTCCCTTTCCCTGAGCTACCTTCTCGTTTTTCTGCAATTCGTCTGTTTTATTTTTGGCTGTCACTTAAGCTAAAAGAGCTCCAGCCCAAGTCCAAAACAAGTCAGATGCATAAATATTGTAAACGTATTCAAAAATAAAGAATTCTAAGTTTCAGCAGTATCCTAGAAAATATTTAAATTAATAAATAAAGCATAATATAAATTTCATTTGGGTGTTCAGAGTTCAGAGGGCAACTAGTGTGTTTTTCTTGTTAATATAATTATTACTCAATGCCTTTTAAGTACTAGCACTGAGTATACATTAAGCAGCTAAGAAATCTCACTCTTTAGACTTCTGATCAAAACGGTGTAAATAACAAGAAAAAGGGATAAGGATCTGCGAGGAAAATAAGTCAAATCAATACACGAGAAATAAAGATGTTGTAATTCCCAGGTTGGAAAGAGTTCAACAAGAAGAGTCAAAGGTTTTTCACGTCTATGACAGCTCGCCGCAGCCAATTCACTGTGGCCAACTTGCTGCTAGCCAACTCACCACAGGACAACTGTTACACTAATATCGAAGAAATAGTCGAATAGAATCATTAAAGAAAGGATCCCAAAGGAAGGACAAAATTAAATTTGAATGTCAAAAATTTCAATATTTTAAATTATTTCAAATTGTCAAATTGAATTGTTGAATTGTCCCACAGTAAGTTATCCTGAGGTGAGTTGGCCATGGCAAGTTGGCTGTGACAAGTTGTCCCATTCAAAGGCTTTTTAATTGTGGTGATGGAATATGCTGCTAACTTTAAAAGGTAAGTTGATCCTTGAAAGTCAAGAGATTATTTCTTAATGAATGACCCCATTCTCACTTCTCCATCTGATTCATTTAGAGAAGATGTATAATTTCTACATTCCAGGCAATTTCTAAAAAAAGATTAAACATATTATAATTATTTGATGGTATTTAACTTTAGCCTTACAACTTTTTAGATATTTTTATTACTCTTTTACGTATGTATGTATGTATGTATGTATGTATGTATGTATGTATGTATGTGTGTATTTGTGTTACAACACCTGGTATGCCCAAATATGGAAGGGAGCTCACTACTCCCCCTTTCTGTCCTTCTGCTCATTACAGAAGACCATCCAGGCAGAAAACCATATTTTTATTTTTAACGTTGCTTTTGCTATGTTTGTGTTGTATTTGTGCTGATAAATAGGTCTCCCTTTATTTATTTATCAGCACAAATACAACACACACACACACGTGTGTGTGTGTGTGTGTGTGTGTGTGTGTAATTGATGGCAAATGAGAGACATGTGGGAGACATATCATGACTTTGTATATGCTATATTTGTATATGCTATATGCCAAACCCAGTACAAGAGAGGTGAATGCTATCATGAGTCAGGGGGGCAAAAGAAAGAAGGATTTGAAATAAGTATGCTTTTGAATCTTAAACATCTGGCACTTCAAGATAAAACAGAAATGTTTAAAACATGTTTGAAAACTTTTTGCTCTAGGAGTTTGATTCTAATAATTATACATTAGAAACTATCAATATCAGTATGATCACAAAAAACCTCAGAAAAGAACTCTCTAGAACCTCATATTTTATCAAAATAAGATTCCGTAAGATCAAATGTAAACATGATAACTCATATCAAAATATTTGCAAAATATATGCAGATTTTTTTTCTTTTACTTTTTATACATTTTGAGAACGGAACATACATTATTCAGCTAGTGAGGAGAGAAAGAGGAAAATACTGGAACAATAAAAACACCCTTTTTAGAAAACTACCTTCCTTCCTGGAAACTTCTATGAAACAAAACATATTTAAAGGCGAACTTAATGTAAAACAATAAGAATTATAATGAGATAGTGCTAATTAATACAGAGTGGGAGATGGAGGGTTGATTTTTGCATACACATTTCAAACTTTGTATCTTCCTTTTAAAAGCTTGCCCCCAGTGTTAAAACAGAAGGGTTTTATACATGTATGCAATGCATGCATGCATGTATGCATACCTACAATAAAATTGTCAGTGTGCTAAGCCATAAATTTCCCTGCTTCACCAGTTTTCATCTTCACCATAGCTCTGCTCCCTAACTGGAAAGAAGCTTTAGTATCTTTTTAGAAATAGAAAGAGAAAGAAATGCCCATTTGGAATATTTCAGTGAAACACTTTTAAAAAATCCAGTGGTGTACCATTTCATTGCCCTCCCCCCCGACTCTGACCCCGAGGGATCTGGGCTACTGCAAGGATGTTGATTATGTGCTTTTGAAGTATGCCTGTGTGTCATATTTTAGAAGTTGACATAATGAAATTTGTCAATTTTTATTCAGCTTTATATCAAAAGACAAGACTTGGCAATAGAACAATATATGGCCTAGCTTGAGGAACCTATTCAAACATTTAATCATGTTGATGAAATTGAACATTTCAATACCATTTCAATGCTTGACTTTCCAATTAATGATCTTCTAAAAATAATGTAATATTACTTTAAAGGCACAGCATAGGTAATATAGGCAAATAATATCAAGTCGATCAACTGTCTTTAGCATGGTCTTTGAATATGCTTTTGCAAATTGTATAACTATATTACTATTGTAATGATATATTATCCAAACTATGTTATACATTATATAGGAAAAATCCAATCCTATTACATAGTACACTATATTCATTCATACACACACACACACACAGAGAGAGAGAGAGAGAGAGAGAGAGAGAGAGAGAGAGAGAGAGAGAGAGAGAGAGAATAAATTAAGCACTGAGACATTTTAAAAAGGGGGGTGGAGGATAAAACCCATAAACAGGGTTGGAATTGAAAAAAAAAAACTTTGGTTGCATATGGAATATTGACTTACATGTTCCAGATCTGACTGGAACTGTAAAAAAATTCTGCACATGGCACAACTATGACTTAAACTTTAGTGTGTCCACCCTTGAAATGGCAAGTCCCCAGTGGGCCGTCTGGAGGTTGCCATTCAGTGTGTGGGGGCAGGGGAGGCTTACAGGGATAATGAAAAACAGTATACTCACGGCTTGGGAGGTTAACGATGAACAGTGGGCCAAGAATCATCTGACAAGCAGGCCAGCAGCAGAAGAAAGAACTAGGCCCAACTGAAAGATTCTCAGAAGTACCACAGCCGTGTAGGTGGGGCAGGTACACATGGAGGTGTGGGGGTGGGGTTAAATTGTCTGGAAAGCAGCAACAGTTATTGCTGCCTTTGTTTTGGTTGCTATGTGCCAATATTTCCAGGCCTGTAAGAATTAAAAGCAATTAATCAAAACCTTTTATTTCTTTTTCTTGGTTTTGGACAGTGCAGTATTGGGTTTCAAAATATTTTAGAACCTCTTCTATAGGTGTGGCCTGTTTTGTTGGAGTGGCTTGCCGGCCATGTGATCAGGTGGGAGTGGCTTGCCAGCCATGTGACTGGGTGGGCGTGGACAACTTGTAAAATGTGGAGAAACTCACTTAACAATGCTCTTGATTAGCAACCAAAATGTTGGCTCAGAAACTCTGGCATTTGAAGCACACAAGTCTTAAAGCTGTCAAGTTACAAGACCCTAAACCTTTAGGAAAAAAAAACCCAGGGGTGTTCAAACTTGACAGCTTTAAGACTTGTGGACTTCAACTGCCAGAATTCCTCCTCTCTCTCTTCATCTTGATGATGTGCGGACGGGCAGAGGGAGGGAGCTGGAACCAGTTCTAAACGGCACAGTAGATTTGTGGAACCTCTTCTATAGAAGAGGTTAGAACTGCAGGAACCCACCCCTGGAACAGTGACACACTTAAGCTATAGCGTCTGCATATATTATAATGCATTTCATGAAAGCCTTGACGATGAGTATAGTCATGGTGGGAAGCAGAGATTAATATCTAGAGAATCATATGAAAGACTGTAACTCTGAATAAGAGTAAAGGTAAAGGTAAAAGTTCCCCTCACACCAGGGGTGGGTTCCTGCCAGTTCTCTTCTATAGAAGAGGTTCCACAAATATACCATGCCATTTAGAACCGGTTCCAGCTCCCTCCCCCCGCCCGTCCGCACCACACTTGCCCCGCCTGCTGCCCACTGATTGGCTGGCTCACCAATCGCCCCGCCTGCCTCTAAGAGTCCTAGCTAAACCTTACAGTCTTAAAGCTGTCAAGTTTGAACATTCCTGGGTTTTTTTTTCTAAAGGGTTAGGGGTGCAAGGGTCTTGTAACTTGACAGCTTTAAGACTTGCGTGCTTCAAATGCCAGAGTTTCTGAACCAACATTTTGGTTACTAAGCAAGAGCGTTGTTAAGTGAGTTTCACCACATTTTACAAGTTGGCCATGCCCAGCCAGTCACATGACTTCCAAGCCACTCCCACTCGGTCACATGGCTGGCAAGCCACTCCTACTCAGTCACATGGCCAGCAAGCCACTCCCACAAAGCAGGCTACACCTACAGAAGAGGTGCTAGAAAAAATTGAAACCCACCACTGCCTCATACATATGTGCTAGTTGTGTCTGACTCTAGGGGGCGGTGGCCATCTCTGTTTCAAAGCTGAAGAGCCAGCGGTATCTGAATATGTGTTGGTGGTCATGTGGCTGGCATGACTAAACAGCAAAGGCACAGGGAACACTGTTACCTTGCCATCAAGGTGGTCCCTATTTTTCTACTTGCATTTTTACATGCTTTTGAACTGCTAGATTGGCAGAAGCTGGGACAAGTAATGGGAGCTCACTCTGTTTCATGGTGCTAGGGATTCGAACTGTTGAACTGCAGACCTTCTGATTGACAAGTTCAGTGTCTTAGCCACTGAGCCATTGCCTCCCTTTCGGAATGTAGGAGTAATAACTAGTAAAGAATGTGAATTAGTAAATGAAAGCAGTAATAGTAAGTAAGCTGTGTGTCTGTGAAACCAAAAACCAAAGGGGGAAGTTGTAATTGATCTGAATGAAGGTAGTCTGAATGGAATTACATGTTGTTTGGGATCAGTGTGGGTGTTCGGATTTAGAAGCTGAAGACTTTGTGCAGATGGAGTCTCAGGCTACACCACAGGGATTAACAAAACTGAATGAATTGGTGGAAGAGGAACTCAGGAAGATACAGGTGCAGGCTGAAACAACAGATTAGATCTTGAGTTAGGCAAAGTGCCAATGCTGGCAATATATAACACATTACAAAGAAGGACAAGCCACCCACTTGAAAGAAATAAACTTGACCCAGCAAATCAGTGAAACTGGTAAAATGACAGCTTGACTACCTCTTTGTGACAAAGAACATTACTTCCTGAAACCGTGCATGTGTTGTGTTGAATTGGATCCTTTCAGAGTCTTTGATTTGTCTCTCTTTTCTCCCTGCTTTTTATGACTTACAGCAGGATGCTTTAAGTCTGCAATGTGCTTTGTTACTACAGCTAAAGATTTACAGCTGCAATAAGTGCCTAGAATTTGTAGCAGATGCTGTCTATGTGTGTAGTTAGCAGCTCAGAATGAGATGTAATGGTATAACTTTAATTATGAATGAAAGGCTAACATGTGCCTCTGTAAATATGCACTGATGTCATCTGGGTGGTGGATGTGCATGAAAATAGAAATCTATCCATTAGTGTTATTGCATAGTGATAATGGAGGAACCAGAAATGTGGGGAAGAAGATTATTGGATCAATGTATTCCAGAAAAAAAAAATATTCACCAAATGAATTGAAAGGGCTGATGAAAATGAGACTGGAGAGAACAGATGTAGTCATTAAGCTCATTTGGAGACCCGAGAATGGATGAAAATGATGACAAATGAATATCTGCTTTAAAAACTATTTGTTTTGAATATGTGTTTTAAGCCTAAATCTATTCACATGTACATGTGATAATGAAATTAATATACATCTAAAAGCATTATTCACTGCTCATGATGAAAAAAATGAGAGAATGAAGGATACAACGAGGAAAGGATACAGAATTGTTTTAGCTAATTGTTTTAAAGTTATATATGAACTGAGCACCTGCAATGGATTGGGCTGAATCCCCATGAGAGAGAAAGTGCCAAGAAATGATCTTGGGGGTAAGTGTATTACAGAAAAGGAAATAAGTGAAAGAACTGAGATTGGAAGTAACACTGTAGAAAAAGAAAACACAAGTGTTATATGAAAAATATTGGAATACGCCCAACAGAATGAATGAAAACATAAGGAAAGAAGATATAGAAGCTACTTGCGACAGAGTGAAAAATAATGCTATAGGTGGCACAGAAGTGTATGAAACTTTGCTAAGAGAAGTAGGAAAAAAGAAGTTTCATTGAATGAAAAAAGCTGTGGATGAAAAAAAATGTTCTGTGAAAAGAATGATTGCTGCAAAAATGAAGATGAGGAAGGTTTACTGTACTATTGAGTATAGAGAAACAGATAGTTGTAAAGAGTGTGATCAGGGAACAAGGAGACTAAAGGAGGTAGAAAAAATGCAATGAAGTTTTGATGAAAATAATTTGTGTTGGAAGTGGGTAAAGAGCTAAATGTCAATATGTTGATGATACTGATTATATATCTTGATCTTGGGTTAGCAGGTGATGTAAGAGAGTGAAAACAATCAGGGATTGAATGGGTGAGACTGAATCACAGCAAGGTTGAGTGGCTATTTTACTTTACTGGATGATTGACTGGCCTGTACCCTGTCTTTGCAATAGAGCTTACACAGGGGTGCCTTTGAAGACCACATTAAAATTTTAGTTGGTTCAGAATTAAGCAGTCCACATTCTGTTTGCTGAAAGTTAATTCAGTAGCATCACTCTTATGTTTTGGACATATCATTGGGGGAATAAGTTTCCCCAAGTCCATAAGAATATGGTCTTATTTGACTTGTAAAGTCCTAAATTCAAGCTTACTTTGATGTTGTCTTATTTTGATGCTGTCTTTACCAAAATGTAAATGTAGTACAACAAAGGTATTTTGGATTTCCCTCTTTGGAAGGTTAGAAGAAATTAGAAACCTAGAAACAGGATTTCTTGTTAATGTCTCCAGCCTTCTCAAGTTGCTGGCCTGTTGAGGTCAAGATGTCTCCCACTGTGTTGACATTTTGGAAACTGGTGAAACCTGGGTTATATAACAAGTGTTAAAGCTTAAGTGTCTAGATATCAGCTGTATAAGCTGTTAAATTGGAATTTGATAAATTAGCAGGATATGGGTGCTTTTGGTAAATAAATAAAGTAAAAGGGAGCAAGAATGAATGTAAAATGCTATGGCAAGGGTGTCCAAACTTGGCAACTTTAAGACTTGTGGACTCTGCTGGCTGGGGAATTCTGGGAGTTGAAGTCCACAAGTCTTAAAGTTGCCAAGTTTGGACACCCCTGTGCTAGGGGAAGGGTTGAGAAAATATTTTGCGGAATTCTAATTGAAAGAATATGAGATTAGTATTAATATTTAAAAAGAGTACTGCAGAAGATTTGCAGACTAGATATGTTTTTTATCTTTAACAGGTTATAGAGAAATGAATGAATGTAAGAAAAAATGATTTAAAGAAAGCTTATGGTAAAACGAATAAACTAGGATTATGGAATATTTGAATGAATAGGGAGTTGAAAGTTGATTGCTAAGTGTGATAATGGCAGTGTATGATGGAGATAAACTGTATATAGCATAAATTGTATGCTTAGTGAATGGTTTAACTTTGAGAAAAAGTAAGAAGGATGTATGATGTCCCCTTGGTTATTTAATGTATTTATACATAAATGTAAAAGGAATACTTCTGGTGATTCTAATGTGCATTGGTTGAGAATATAAATGTAGATGCATTTATTTAATGCAGAAAAAGTTCTGTTGTTGGTTCAAAACCTGAATGATTTATAATGAATGTTAGACAGTATGCATGATACAATAAGAAACATGGATATGAAAATTAATGTATCACCATAATTGACAGGGAATCTGGAGTGAAAATTGCAAGTTAAATATAAATAGCATAAAACGAAAGCAAGTAGTGGAATTTGTGTAACTTGATAGAAAATTTACTAAAAATGGGACAATGGATGGAGAAATGTAAATATATGCAAATATTTCAAATGACAGTTGGATGTGACAAGGGAAATGAGAGTTGAAAAGAAAAGAAAGTTGAATGGAATATGAATACAATTTTTAAGAAATGTGCTTGTGTGGTAAAACAAGATTTATCAAGAATGAATGGGTAAATGTTGGTTCAATACAAATGTGATTGACCAGTATGAAAGAAGTATTTTGATGTAGAGTGATTATGTAGAGAATCAGTGAGACACCAATTGCAAAGGAAATGCATGAAGAAAATGTGAATGTGTATCTGTACTATTAAGTTCTCCCATTGCCACCATTGACCAGGAACCAGTTTTGAATGGTAGGAATGGACAATGTTATGTTGCATTCATCCTCCACCCACCATGAAAGTGAACTCTAGGCACAGTTTCCTATTACATTGTCTTGCTTCTGTAGCTCAATTGCGTCTACCTGTTTTGTTGTAGGGTTTTTTTCCTATCTATACTCTCATTTTGATGTGTATGTACAGTGTTTCCCTGAAAATAAGACAGGATCTTATTTTCTTTTGACCCCCGAAAGAAGCGCTTGGCGTTATTTTTTGGAGTGGTCTTATTATTTTTGAGGTGCAGGAGGCGGCGAGCGTGGTCACCTTATGGTTGTTGCTGTGTTGCAATATTTTTGTGGAGGGCTTATTTTTTGGAGGGAGGGCTTATTTTAGCACATGTGCTCAAAAGCCTGATTAGGCTTATTATCCAGGGAGGTCTTATTTTCAGGGAAACAGGATATATGTGTATATGCATATCTTATATCTATATCTATATCTATATC
Organism: Natrix helvetica; assembly: GCF_964273705.1. Classification (NCBI taxonomy): domain Eukaryota; kingdom Metazoa; phylum Chordata; class Lepidosauria; order Squamata; family Natricidae; genus Natrix; species Natrix helvetica. The sequence continues at coordinate 43,482,757 of NC_138552.1, forward strand.
TATATCTATATCTATATCTATATCTATATCTATATCTATATCTATATCTATATCTATATCTATATCTATATCTATCTATATCTATCTATATCCATATCCATATCCATATCCATATCCATATCCATATCCATATCCATATCCATATCTATATCTATATCTATATCTATAATCTATCTATCTCTATTTATATCTATCTATCTATCTATCTATCTATCTATCTATCTATCTATCTATCTATCTATCTATCATCTATCTATCTATCTATATACAGAAGCAGCATAAGTATGCACTGTAAATACAACATGAGAAAGTCCTAGTTGTATGGAGATGGCATTAAGATCCGCAGGAAGAGGACACAGTAAACATTAAAACAAACACCTAGTCTAAGAAAATTCCTGTTGAAAAAATGAAAACCACAATGATATTTCCTGTTGAGTTTGGGCCAAAACACTATGCACTAAAGCCGTTTTAACTTGGTTGCCAAAAGCCAGGAGAAGGAGCAGCAGAAGCAGAAGGCTGATCCCCTTGCCAAAGCCCAGTTATCACAGAAAAGGCAGAGATCTCAGCAGATCCCTTGGCAATTTTCAGTGCAGCTTCTGTTTAGGAAGGCATTGTCTATTGTAATCAGATTCTGTGTCATCAGGGATTAAAGATCATGATTAGCACTTTGTATTAAGCTCAGAAGTTTACTAACAACCATTGCAGAAACTTTAAAATCAATGTTATTTTACAGTGATAGGGTTGAACTGCCATTTCTCTACTAGTTATGTGTTTGTATCTATTGTATTTTTGATAATTTCCAAATGTGAGTTATCCTTAACATAAAAAAATATTGAATAACTATAGTCATAAAAGGATAAGGTGCATCATGGAAATGGCAAAATGGAAAAAGAAAACAGATAAGCAGAAACAACTAAATATGAATTAAATAACAATAGTATATTTGGAAGGACTCAGTAGCAGTGATAATAGTACATCACAAAAAGATCTGAAGGACCAAGTTAGATATAGATCATCATAAAGAAAATCTATTTATGTGATCAATAAGAATTTACACCAGTTGGATAGCACATATTAGATATAGAGAATGGTTTTCAATAATAAGAAATCGATACTAATAAATAGTATCAATATTAATTATTGTATGAACAGATGTTTACTGCTAAGCATTATTTATAAGTGTAAAATTAGAAAGTGACCAACCACTATTTTTACACATTCTTTTTTTTTTAAAGTCATTTTAAACTGAAGAAGAAATAGCTCTTCTGGTGCCTTTAAAAAATAAACAACCTGCATTGAATGTTTGATATGGGAATAATAAAATGTATTGATGAAAAAGAAAAAGAAAAGGATTATCACAAATTTCTGAGAACATAATCTGCATCTGTAATCTGTCCAATTAACATTAAAAACAAAAATTAGAAATAAAGATTACATCTTACATTATTAGCTCTGCAACACAATATAGAACATTATTATTAATTTACAAATAATGTAAAAACATCAGATGCTTATCAGATAGAGTTGTATATTTATTTTTCAAGATTTCATTATGTCTAGGGTATTAATTTTAGTTAACAAAGAAACTATTGAATTTTCATTTATATCCATTGCAGGTTCTTACCTATCACCATTGGATTAATTAACAGTGTATTTTTATTATCACTTTTATATGCTACATAAATGATTTATTGCACCTGAATTTCAAGCCAGATTAGAATTGATTTTGTTCTGTATAACAACAAACCTGTATTTTTTTAAAAAAACAACAACAATTATTTACATTTTTTTTTCTTGGAACTGATCTGTTTCCAAAAGCATTCAGTATCTTCTTCAGAGAAATAACATCAAAATGTGAGAATTGGAAGAAAGCAGATCAGTAATTAATAAAACATATCATCTGCAGAAATTAATGGTCAGTTGTATTGCAACACCAGATTTTTTTTTGGTTTAGATAGCTCTTTTACAATTATTTGAATGTGCAGTGAGCCTTTAAGGACTTGATAATAATACATATTTGATTTCTTGCTAAAACAGAAGGTGTCTTTTTCACCTAGACATTTTGTATGCACTTTGTAGAAAACAAGCTTGATACTGCTATCAGTGGCTACAGTTATAAGGGCACAAAATACTCCAACTCCAGTTTTCTTATAATGTTTGAGAAATTTCAACAACAGCAAAAAAAAAAAAAAAAAAAAAGCTGCTCCTATATAGGAAACCTGTGGATAGAAAAAAAGTAAATAACTGTAGCTCAGAGGTGGGTTGCAAATCCCGGCACTACCGGTTCATTTGTGCTTATTTGCGCACTTGCACACACACGTACCACTTCTGCATAGAAGCATCCAGGCGGTGGGCGGAGCCTCCCACCACCGCCATTACCGGTTGATCTGATCCAGGCCAAACCGGGAGCAACTCACCACTGGTGTAGCTTTCATGTTTATTCCTAGTGGATACATCTCTTGTATATTTGTATTTTATTCTATGCAGTGGAATTTCAGTTTTAAATTGAATTTTTAGCCTGTTGTCTATTAAATGCCAGCAAAACATGCTATTTTCCAAGCCATTTAGAGTTCTGTGACTCTCTTCAAAGATTGGAATTGATAGCAAAGACGAATGAGAATCTGTAGTCTGAATGGAAATTTTATCCATATAAAAACAACTTTATGTAAACAATTATAAACATATAAAGGAAACTTTCACTGGCAACCATTATGCTTCATAAACTTTAGAGAACTATACTTAAATCCATATTTAAAACTGGATTGCTCATACCACTTCATAAAAATATTGCATTTACCGTGTGATCTGAATCATGAGAGGCAGAACCATTTTCCAAGATAATCATATTTAAAGTGAACTGAAACTGCATATGTATACCACAGCTGCTAAAATGAGTAGTTCTGATTATGTCAACAACAATAAAAGAAAAAAGTAATGTGAAAATAGGTTCAATTGTGTTTTCCATTGCTATTAATGCAATGCTTGTAAAAGCTATGTATATTTTGTTAGAGGCTAAATTGAACATCTGGTAAATTGGAGGCTTCACACCTGTTTTTTAATGAATAAAATATTAAATAATTGGTTTTGAATAATAATAATTTCTTTATTGTGACAAAATGATGTTTGTATAGAAATTCAATTCATAATGTAATATATACAAAAATAAACTAAGGCATTAAAATGTTAATACTACTTTAATATCAACTCTGCATTTATATTGAATAAAGCTAATAAAAAATTTGTAAAAAACATTTGTAAATGAACCAAAAGCCAAAATAAAATGCATCAAGCTGCAGCAAGCAGATAATCTAGTTCTTCTTGATTTTTAAGTAAAATTGCAAAACAATTGCCAAAGTAAATTTTTCACAATCTAGAAATAAAGACCAGTATAAATGTATCAAATGTATGTCATTTTAAAATAAAGATGGGACGGGGAGGACCGACATTCTGCAAAAGAAGCTAAATAGAGTCAAATATGGTTTTGGGTAGGAGATGATCAGGAAATTCCAGGATCGTCGGCTGGAATAAGAAGAACGCAATGGCAAGCCACTTGAGAGTGAGTCATTTACCTTTAATTTATGGACATTGTCAGTATTTCCCATTATCAGTCTGGTTTTTATGAAATATAGCTCCAATTTATTTACAGTTTAAGTATATTAACTTTCTAAATGTAAGATGGATTTTGACATGTTTATACCTTGCACTGTAAGTGTAGTACAGTGGTTAAGAAGTTGGACTGAGAGGAAGAAGGCTTAGGTTCAGTTCAATCTTTAACTTCAGTAGCTTCAGTGGAAACTACTGAAACTTTTTAAATCAAAGTTTTAGTGGAAACTACTGGTGAATTTTGAACCAGCCATCTCTTCTCAAGGTAATTGTTGTGAGACAAAATGAAGAGAGACATCCTCTTCTCTCTCTCTCTCTCTCTCTCTCTCTCTCTCTCTCTCCCTCCCTCCCTCCCTCCCTCCCTCCCTCCCTCCCTCTCTCTCTCTCCTACATAAAAGCTATATTGAATGCTTATGAAGTGTAGTACAATTTTGTTTTTATCACCAATGTTAAAGTCACCTGATTGAATTTTGCTATATCACCCAGTTACAATTTTGTGACATTATCCAGTTGCAGCTTTACAAACTTTCAGCTTCTAGTAAGATCAGGGACAGTTGCATGTCCTAGTTCTTTGCATGGCCCTTGGATTAAGGGGCTGCAGAGGACTTTGTATAGGGTTTGGAAGACCGATTCTCCCATTAGGAGGAACTGCAGTGGGGAGAGCATTGACAGCAGAAGGCAGATACCTTAGGGCTGTTGTAGATCTACCCAACATAATATGTCATTATATTCCAAGCAAAATTCGTGAAGAGTGAGACAGTCTTATGATGGAAATTGATTGCCCTTAGATAAGAAGTAGGGGAGATTGGTAAGGATGGGGTGTATGGAATGGGACAACCCTTAACCATTCTAGTGAGATAGGTTGGTGGGAAAGGCCAGTGCTGGCAAGTTGTGTAAGGAAGGGAATTGTATACATCCTGAGAGTGTGAGCTTAAAGTATCTGGAGGACTCAGCTTGCCCATATTTTAAGATGAATGTGTGCAAGGGAAAAATGTGGGGACCTCCTGGTTTGGAAACTGAATGTGGTGTAGTGTTTGGGAATCTTGTATGGACCAGAAAATCACAGCTGTGATGGGCAAGGGAAAATATACAGTAGTATGACGGCAGGGGTGGGCCACTCACTTTTGAGAAACAATAGCCCAATGTATTGTCCTGGCTCATTCTGGGCCTCAGTTCTAAACTGAGTTTCTGGTCAGCATGCATTCAGAAGCTCTGGCTTTTGTTACTAAATGGCATATTGGCCTTTAATAAACCTCTCTCATTTGTGATTTAATTACAGATGAGAGGGGTCACCTGTCATATATTACTGGATCTGGGTCCAAAGTTGGGATGTTCTCCCTTTGGAAATGTTCCCAGATGGGTTTTGGGTATGGCATCAGCTGAATATCCAGGCTGGGCTGGGCTTTGGCTGTAACAGCTTTCAGGGGTGCTATTCCATAGGTTGGTGGATGTGAGATCCTCTTTGTTAAGTTGGGCTTTAAGGATCATTCGGGACTGTTGCTATTATGCCAGGCTTTCTGTTTCAACTTCCCTGCCCGAGTTCCTTGACTCTCTTTTGGGATTCTCAATGGATTTCCCCAGGTTTATGGTCTTGGGCAAAACCAACCTGCCTTTCCTGAGAGAGAGTTTATGGCCTTCATGCCAGCCATAGATCTGTCCAAGGTCACACAGAACTTGACACAGGAGAATCTGTGGTCAACTTGCTGGAGAAGCCAGCTGAGAAAATTTCAAATGGTGATCTTGCAGGGCAGTGGCAACTAATCATAAATGCATTCATTCCACAGCTTTTGTAATTGCAAACAGGCATTAAGTGACAGTTTATAAGTCCAAGACTAACTATTTCAAAGTTGCCACTGTGTTAATTGTTTGCTAGCCATGCTGAAGAGTTATTGCGCAGGTCACAGGCCTTATCAGCAAGTGATGTACTGCGCCTGCTCACACACATTCCAGAAACTTTCTGAACTTCTGTTCGTCTGCCAAGGAGGTGGGCAACAGAGCTCTTGCCAGAATGTAAGAATTAGATAGAAAGGTTTTATTTTTCTTTTCATATTAAAGTTTGTTTTCATTAGAACATGTTCTCGGGTTTTATTTCTTATCAAGAGATATGCTTCAAGGAGGGCTGGCGATCCGCACCTCAATCGAAGGTGGAAGGGAAACTTTCCATTCTTTCTCAAAAGTGATAGTACCCCCCCCCCCCATTATGTCTGTATATTATTTCTATCTATCCTGCCTTTATTATTTTTTATAAATAACTCAAGGCAGTGAATATACTTAATACTATACAATACAATAGCAGAGTCGGAAGGGACCTTGGAGGTCTTCTAGTCCAACCCCCTGCCTAGGCAGGAAACCCTATACCGTTCCAGACAAATGGCTATCCAACATCTTCTTAAAGACTTCCAATGTTGGGGCATTACTATCCGTTGGCCTTGTTTTGGTTGATCCAAGACCTTTTAGGGAAGAGGAACCCCAAAATTCACCTACAAGGCTGTGCAGAGGAACTTTTAGAACATGTGTGAGAAAAAAAAATCATTCAAATTTGTTCTCAGATAGAGGCCAGACATAATGAGGTCCAGTGGAGATCCCTGGAGCACAGCCTTGCCCTGTTATCTGGGAATAGTTTGAAACTGCTGAGCTTGAGGAAATGGACAGATACTTATGAGTGTGAATTTATCTAACTCTTCCTTATATTGATGCATTTCCTGGCTAGCTAAACCTTCCTGAGAGGGTACATGTGACTGGGTTCTGATGGTGGTTAATTCATCCTTGAAAAAGGAAGTTGCTCTATGACAACATAAGCAGAACAAAACAAAGCACTTAAAAATTAGACATTTCTCTGCAAAAGTAGTGAAAAAAGCCTTACAAGATTGGTCAGCTCCCATACTGACGCCTTGACATTAAAAACATGAGCTTCACTATCCCTTTAATAATCCCAAAAGTGCATCTGTGTATATGAGGTGTAACATAATGTATACTATATGTTCTGTCGACTGTAGCATCGTTGAAATGATTAGGCACATTTAAAACTCTACATTTCATATTGCCATATGTTTCTTATATGGAAAATGCTATTAAAAATAATTGTCAAGCTTAATTAGCAATGCAAGCCTCTTCCAATTGCTAAAGATACATTTTTTTTATTGGAACTAGAACTTGTTTAATGTACTTTATTATAAACAAGCATGCTTTTCTATTCTTCTGACAGGCCTACCAGCCAAGAGACGCCAGCATTAAAAATGTATTAGAGTTGGAGGTTTAGACAGGGTCCAAAAGATCCCAAAGAGATCTTTTCTCACACAGAAAAAGATTAACAATTTTCAGACAATGCTGGGCTATTAAAATTGCATGCGGCTGTACAAAAAGAACTCCAGAAAGGAGGTTTCTTAAAAAGCCTCTGGATATGCTATGTTTATAAAGCAGATATATAAAAAATTCCCTCTTTATATTGAAAAGACAGTACAAGACTTTATCCTTGGAAACACATTAAATAAATAAATAAATAAATAAATAAATAAATAAATAAATAAATAAATAAATAAATAAATAAATACAAAATAAATAAATACAAAATAAATAAATAAATAAATAAAGCAACTCCTCTTACCAAAGACTTCAATCTTGTCCTTATAATTAAATTTTTATTCACTACTGTCAACAACATTACAATTATTGGCTATTTATTTATTTGCCAAATGTATATGGCTGTCCATCTCACACAAATTGTGACCCTGGGTGGCATACAATAATGCCAAGAAATTAAAACGTTGCCCAAAACTGATTAAAAGAATCAACATGGATAAAACAAGACCAAGAGAGGGGAAATATTAGATATAATGCATTTAAGGTGCGGCCTCCCTACTACCAGGGGACCTCAGGCTTCATGAAAAAAACATGTTTTGAGAATCTTCTAGAAGGCCATAAGGGTTACAACTATCCTCACTTCAGGAGGTTGATCTTCTGGAGGATGGGAGAAAAAGATCCCTTCCAATGTCACATCACATGGCAATCTTCCATAGGCAGGACATGCAGCAACCTCACCTGTCTGATCTGATGAGATGAGATTGAATAAGGTCAGGAAACCATGAGACTTCATCAGAGCTACCACTACAATCCAGCTGCAGAGTGCCAGGATTATAGGTCCTGTGCCTTGAATTTTTGGGAAAGCTCCACTTTATTGCATGGTCGGCTGATGCCAACATTCGATACACATTTGATCTTAAAAATTAACAGCTTTGCTTTCTGCATGTCAAAAACTGAGATGTGATATTTTTATGCAATTGGCTTTCTATCATTCCAATGGCCATGACAATAATGCCAGGGAGATTTTCATATAGGCTTCAGTAACAGAGGTTTTAAGTATTTTTTTTAAACGACTCAAATAGCATTTTCATGGAAGTTACTTAATTTGCTAAACTTTTGTCACATCTTATAAAGCCATATATAAGAAAAGAGAGAAATAGCCAAAGTAAACTATTAATTTTATATGAAAGAGAGGCAATTAATCATCAAGCTACTATGTGAAGAGATACTTATGAGAGATTTAAAGGGCAGCATTAGGGTTTATGTTGCTATCTGTGATATTAGAGATGTTCAGCGGTGGGTTGCAAATCCCGTTCCAACCCTTACGGTTGGATCGGGGCCAGCGGCATCCTCATGGCCATGCGCTGTGCGCACATGTATCTTAGTGCCTCTGTGATGCTCCAGCGGCTCCGCAGAGCATCGCGCAGACGCTGTACACGCCATGTGCCTGTGTGGAAGTGCAGAAGCTAAAGAGCTCGGGTGGGCGGGTGGACCCTCCGGAGCACCATACCGGAACGGTAACCGGTGCTCTGGGCTATACACCCATACCGGGGCGTGCCACCTGTAACCCACCACTGGAGATGTTTTATATTTCCTTAACTTTGCAGAGAACCAGAATTTTATTCCTCAAATAATTTTTGTGCTAAATCATAAGGAAGTCATATCCCTTTGTTTACATATGCTATGTTGCAAAAAAACCAAAAAACCATCAAAGTTTCTCTACTGAAAACAAATAAACTGCAGAACAAGAGGATAGTGAAGAATCCAATTAGAGGTGATCATGATAAATAGCAGCTGGTGATAGCAATCTCTCCAATGAGAGAAGGGCAGGGTTTTCATCCAAAGAATGTATTTAACACCTCTAGAAGGAGAGTGAAGAAATAGGGAAGTAAACATACATTTCAATACTTTTGCTGGACCATTGAAGCTTTGTCTACTTCAGTTACAGTATTGTTCCTACAGAATTCTGTCCCTTCAAAAAATTGTAAGTTTCTGTTTAGCTTCTCTTCACTTTTTACCACAATATAATCCCACTGTTCATTTTGCCACTAGTCTTTTTTCATCTTTGTTCCATATGAATTAAAACTTGATTCACAAATTTCATAGTTCCATGATGGTGAACGTATGGCACACATGCCACAGATGGCACGCAGAGCCATTTCTGAGAGCATGTGAGGCATTGCCCTGTCAGCTCCAGCCTGCATGCGTGTGCTGGCCAGCTGATTTTCAGCCTTGATTTTTGGCCATTTTTCTTCCTACGAAGGGATGTTGAGTGAAAAACCACCCATCACGCAAACCAGAAGTTCAGGAACGGGCTTCCGGTTTGCACATCGGGCTGTTTTTCACCCTGTGCACACATGCACGGGCGGGGAGCATTCCATTATGGGTCTGGGCATGTGTGAATGCCCCCACGCTCCCCACACTTTTGGCACGCTTCAACAAAAAGGTTAGCCATTACTGTCATAGTTTATTTAACACTTATTTGTTGAATGAGGCACACTTTTATGTCACAAAGAATTATGACACAATGATTGGGCTCCCACAAGATACAATATGACTTACAATAATACATGAACCCAGTCAAGGTATAACAGATGGAATGAACCAAACTGACTGTATAATAACTGATCAAATTCAGTAGATATCCAACTTGGCTCAGGAATTGCATTATAATGTTGCCCTTCAGGAACATATATGGTTCCTTTCAGAAAGTAGAATTCACATTGTATTTTTTGATAATAGCATATCAAAGTCATCGTGAGATATGATGTTGGCCCAATCAGTTTTTAAGCTTCATTTTTTTCAGCTCCAAACATCTGACCTGAATCCAATTATCTGACACTGAGATTAGTGTCACTCTAAGGAGTCAGCTATCTGAACAAATAACATTTTACAAAGAGATACAAGAATAAGGTCACATTCATAAGAAGAGATTCTTTCCAGATTATTTTATTTATTTATTAATCAAATTTACATAGCCACCTACCTCAACAAAGGCAACTCTGGGCACTACAAACAGATTACTAACACTGCCTATAATAATTGCTTGGATGTGTCTCAGTGTCACCACTACTATTTGTCTATTTCAATAATTCCTCTGTCAGTGATATTAAACAAGTCAGGCCTTAGCTAATAAACATCAAAATCATCTGCCAGACTATCCTAGCTTCTTTACATGGATGCTTTGAAGCTGCATGGAAAAACACAATCTGAAAAGGAATCACTGCTTAACACAGTCCAGATATACAGCCAAGATTTTGCAATAGAGTTTGAACTGGACACATTCACCCTCACCATTAACAGGTGGAAATGGTAAAAACTAAAGGAAGCAAGACCCCCAATGGAAATAACATCAAGAGTTTTGATGATGAAGATCACTACAAATACATGAGCATCCTTCAGGCTGACGACAACAAGCACAGTGATGTCAACAAGAAGTTAGTAGAGAATACGTCAGAATAGTAAAGACTATCTTAAAGTTCAAATTCAGTGGCAGAAATTCCAACAAGGTGATGGCTGCAAATCCAGTGATTAGATACAAAGCTGGACTAATGGATTTTACTATGGTAGGACAAAGTATTACATGGCCAGTACATAAAACAAATAGTAGACAAAGCAAATAACAACATGACCTGACAATGGATAAAAATGGAAAAATTGAAAAGAGGAACTTGCTAATTCTGGCTGCACAAGTCAGGTCTTCAGAACAAATGTATATAAAGACAGAATTGTAAAGATACACTAGCTACAGGTACAAATGCCACCTGTGGAAAGAAACTGAAGAAACATGGACCACCGAGTTAGCTGCTGCAAAAAAGATCACACAGATTACAAACAATGGCATTACAAAGTAGCAGCAATGATATATTGGAATACCTGCAAGAAGTACCATTTGTCTGCCAGCAAGAACTAGAGGGACCACAAAACGAAGTATAGAAAGTGAAGAGGTTAAAGCGCACTGGGTCTTTAGAGTTCAGACAAGCAAGCTCCTGTGACATAACACCCCAGACTTTAAAAACTGTTGATGAGAAAGAGTCTGGATAGTAAACATTGCAATGCCTGGAGATTGCAAAATAGAAGAGAAAGAACTGAAGAAAAACATAAAATGTAAGGTTCTACAAATAGCAGTAGAACAACTGTGCCAAAAGAAAGCATAGATAGTGCAAATAGTATCAGCAGTGACGTGCAGTCAGGTGAGGCAAGTGAGGCATAGCCTCACCACTCTCATCATGAAAAAAAAAGTAAAAGGAAAAAGCTGAGCTAGTTGCTACCTCACTGTGGATGACGCTGCTTAACCTCACTGGTGCTCTCCCTCCCCAAGTGTAGTGACTTCCTCCCCAGGCCCCCATTCATTTCTCTCTCTCTCACACACAGCTGGATAAAACTATATAAAAATCTAGCCCAGCTTCACTGATTACAAGTTTGAAAAGGCAACGTGGCTCCACCTGCAATCAAACTACACTTGGGGAGGGAGAGCACAAGCGAGCACTGAGGAGACCACAGGAGGAGGCAGGAAGCCAGGCAAAGAGCCATGCTGTAGTACACACACCTCCCGCCAGCCTCTTTCTTTTGGAAGGCTCGGCTCCCCTCCGGCTTCTCTGCCTCTCCTCTCACCCCAGCCTGCCAGCAGGAGGTGGTGGGTGGGCTTTATTGTGTTCCAGGCATTTCCCACCCAGACAGCAGGCTGCATTTGCAATTGTGGAGGTGTTTGGGAAAGGCAGCAGGGGCAGCTTCTCCAAGGCACCTGAGGACAGAACAAGAAGCAATGGGTGGAAACTAATCAAGGAGAGAAGCAACTTAGAACTGAGAAGAAACTTCCTGACAGTTAGAACAATTAATCAGTGGAACAGCTTGCCTCCAGAAGTTGTGAATGCCCCAACACTGGAAGTCTTTAAGAAGATGTTGGATAGCCATTTGTCTGGAACGGTATAGGGTTTCCTGCCTAGGCAGGGGGTTAGACTAGAAGACCTCCAAGGTCCCTTCCAACTCTACTATTGTATTGTATTGTATTGTATTGTATTGTATTGTATTGTATTGTATTGAATGGGGGGGGGATGGCAGAGGAGCTGGAACTGGAACTGGAACTGGAAAAGATATCCAATCCAACTTTTGTGTGTGGGGGGGTTTGTTTGAGAGTGAGTGAGAGAGGGAAGGGGTAGGAGAGATAGTCCAATCCAACTTCTCTCTCTGTGTGTGTGTGTGTGTGTGTGTGTGTGTGTTTGAGAGAGGGGGAGGAAGGGAGAGAGGGAGGAAGGATGGGAAGGAGAAGAAAAAGAAAAAGAAAGAAGGAGCAAAGGAGAAAAACAAATGCTGTCGCTTTAAATTGGAACTGAGCACGCCTGGCTGTGGAATTTTGGGAGTTGAAGTCCACAAGTCTAAAAATATTTGAAACTCAGCACTGTGTCAGTGCCTCACCAGTCATAAACCTCACCGCACGTCACTGAGTATCAGGTATCTTGGGTGCAATCCTAAAACAATTGGAGCAGCACTTAGTAATAGCAATAGCACTTACCATATTTTTCGGGTATAAGACACACCTTTTTCCCCTCAAAAAAGAGGGAAAATCTGGATGTATCTTATACACTGAATACAACATTTTATGCCTCCTGAAACCCTTCCCTTCACCAAAATGGCCAAGATAGCCTTTCAGAGTGCTCTGGGGCTGCGGAGGGCAGATGAGGCCACTTTTTTCTTGTTTTTGCACCCCCATCCCCCAGAAGCACTTTACAAGCCTCCTAAAGGCTATTCATGCACTCTTTTTGAAAAAAAAATGGGCCCGTTTTCGGGGGGAAACGGGCCATTTTGGGGAGGTCTGCAGAGTGCAAAACCCTTTTTTTTTTAAAAAAAATTGCCTCTTCAAAATCTTGGTGCATCTTATACTCCGGTGCATCTTTTACTCCGAAAAATATGGTATATACTGCTTCATAGTGCTTTACAGCCCTTTCTAAGCGGTTTAAAGAGTCAGCGTATTGCCCTCAACAATCTGGGTCCTCATTTTACCAAGCTTGGAAGAATGGAAAGAAAAGTCAACCTTGAGCCTGATGAGATTTGATCTGCCAAACTGTTGGCAGCTGGTGATCAGCAGAAGTAGCCTGAAGTACTGCACTCTAACCACTGTGCAACTGCAACTCAACACTTGAACACCATTGGTATTGATAAAATAACCATCAATCAATTGCAAAAGGCAATTTTACTTGGAACAGCTTACATCCTATTACAATACATTTAACACCATCAGACAACAACATCTGCCTATCCCAGGCCCTTGTGAAGGACTCAGTAGTTGGATAAAAATGCCAAATCCAGTGTAAACATGGCTGGCTGTGTGATAAGCCATAATAATAATAATAGACAGATATGACATTTATAAGAAAGAAGTATGGATAACCGACATTATTGTAGCTGATAACAGAAAAATCAAAGAGAAAGAAGTACTAAAACTAAAAAATAGGACTAAAAAATAGACCTTCAAATAGATGAAAAAAAATGTAGAATAAGAAAGTTGTAGTGGTGCCAATAATAGTTGGCGCACTTGGTGCCATTCCAAAATATCTGAAAAAGTATTTGGATACAACAGGAATGGACAGAATCTCAATTCATCCATTACAAAAGCTGAATTACTTAAAATAGCACATATATTATATGCTGATATATTTATCCTAAAACTCTGAAAGGAATCCCTTAATCAAAAGTGTCAAATTGCAACTATTTTCCAGACTGTGGTTAAATAGAAATTATAACAGTAATAATAAACGATAATAGGGTGGACATTTTTGAAACAATAGTCAAAACAGGTTTGTGCTTTGGTTGACTTGGATCTCTAATATGTTTTTGTTGGCCAGCTCCATAAACCTTCCAGAACTCTGTGCTGATTGCTGTATTTTTTTTTTTGCCATATAGGAATCATAGAACCAATCTGAAGAAGAAGTTAAGGCACTAGGCTATAAAACGAGAGTGTGTAAGTTCTAATTCCACTTCAGGCAGAAGCCAGTCACTCTCTTTCAACCATAAGAAGCAGACAACGGCAAACCATTTCTGAAAAACAACTTGCCAAAAAACCTGCAGCAACTTATCCAAGCAATCTGCTAGGAGTCAACACTGACTCGAAGGAAGGAAGGAGGGAGGGAGGGAGGGAGGGAGGGAGGGAGGGAGGAAGGAAGGAAGGAAGGAAGGAAGGAAGGAAGGAAGGAAGGAAGGAAGGAAGGAAGGAAGGAAGGAAGAAGTTCTGGGTTTATTTCCTAACTATGTATTTTGTCTTGGCATTTCTATAGCTGTTCAAGGCAAAAGCTTAGTAGCACAGGTATATAGTCTGTCACTGGTTATAAACTATTCAGCCACTGTTTGGAAGCCTGACTGATGTAGTGCAAAGTATAAAATAGTTGCCAGCTATTTGTTTAGTCTTTTTGTTAGACTACGCAGCTACTAAGAGACAAGACTGTGCTGTCTTACCCTGAATGGAGGATGGGAGGACCAATACCCAGCCTGGACCTTGACCTCATTGTACTGCTGTCTGCTTGGGATTTGGAAGTATCAGCTACAAAGAGGTCTGTTTCAGGGATGCGTTCCAGCAGGCACTACTGCCGGTTCACTCATGGGCGTGCTGCACATGCTTGATGCATGCTGTGCATGCATGTACAGTGCAATAAAATTGTTCTGTGCACATGCAGAAGCAAAAAGCAAGATGACAGCAGCTACGGCGCTACCTGAAAAACCGGTTCAGGGGCATGGCAGGCCTGGGTCGCTGCCGGTTCCAGCAACCCAGGCCACCAAACTATTACCGGTTCTGCCGAACTGGTCTGAACTGGTAGGAACCCACCAGTGGTCTGTTTGTGTAAGAAACAGAGTTTAACAGTTTATATTGACTCCACCTAATCATTAATGAATATCCAATTCATTCCTAAATTCCCAGAGCTTCACAACATGAGCAAATTTAAATGAGGTATAAAAGTGTACTCATTTGTAGACTTTAAGGTCAGCCTTTTCCTATGATTGTAAAGCAAGAGCACATAACCTATCTGCTTAGAACTTGTGCTAGGTTTGCATGGGTTGTCTGGGGTCTCAGTGGGGAGAGTTTGGACTTAAATATGTTTAATTTTTATAAGGTGTGAAATATATATCCTTTGACCCTCTGCAAGGTTTAAAACACCCCTCCTTCAAAATCAGATTGGTTGTTTGGTCCTGTTCCTCTCTGCTGGAGTTCTGGAGGCAACAAAATAGGTACTGGTAGGATTACAACATTTCTTTAGGCTACATTTTTAATACATCTGACTGAAAGGTGGGATATAAATTAAGATATTGTTACTATATTTTCATTTCAACAGTTGTTTATTTTTTATAATGGATGTATAAAGGGGATGCCTTTATCTAGACTTCAGTTTCCGCCAGCATGTCCAGTTTCCTTAAAATAAAGGGATTTTTTTTTTTGCAGTGTGAACATTCACAAGCAGATGGTCGACATAGGGAGCCATATGTTCAAAATGTTTGATTTTTCCCAATAACAGAGCGCCTGCCTGTGGATAATATGCCAACAATATCTGTGCACTCGCTAGTGGGCTAAGGAGAGCATTGATTGTTAGCAGCTGTAGAAGCCTTTTGCTCAGCTCCCTGCTAGAATAACAAATACAAAAGGCCTGTGGATTTTACAAGAAATGCTGGGAATAAAAAGCTGAAGCAAAGATAGGGGTGTTTTTACAATCAAAGTCAATCTCCATGAGCACCAAGGAAAAAATGGTCACTTTGCCTCTTGGAACACAATGGTTATCTGTATGGTCACTTCAGGACCTCAATAAATACTAGTGGCAGTTCTTACATAAACAAGCTGGGAGACATTAGTTCCCTAATAGTAACACAGTTCCCTGAATGATGTAAACATGTTCTCTGTCTCTGCGGCATGCCCAACTGCCTACAATTAATATAATAAATATTATGAGGCAAGGAGAGTCAGCATATTCTATTAATTGTGTCCCTCTTGGTGCATTATTCTTGCGGGTGGCCGAGGACCACATTGCTTCCCATTTCCTGAGGAGTCTGTATCCCCTGATCCAGAGCAAGGCAACCTGAAAGGTTCTCTTGAATCCTTGAATTCTTCTCTTGAATTGTCCCTTTTGACTATCAGAAACCTTGATCTTGTAGAGCCTACTACTTGTCTTGCCCGACCCTGTGTTTGAAAAAAACAGAAATGAAAGTAATGATACCTCGAAGCCTGAGCAAAACTCCTTGAATCTAAATCAGAGGTGGGTTGCTCCCAGTTTGGGTGAATCGATAGTGGCGGTGGCTGGAGGCTCCGCCCACCCGCCTGGATGCTTCTGTGCATGCGCAGAAGTGTCACTTGCGCAAGAGCATGCATGTGCACGAGCGAACCGCTAGTAAAAATAATGGAAACCCACCACTGATCTAAATGATATGAAGATTGAATCAAGTTGAACCAACCCTTTTACTATGGAATTATTTGAAGCTCAATCTGCCCCCTTTTTCTTAGATTCCCTGTTTGGGAATTTGTTTTTCATTATTGATAAATATTTTTTCTAAAAAAAGAAATGAAAGGTATGTTCAGTATTTGTCTTACACTAGGCATTCAAATAATAAGGAACATACAAATACACACACACACACACACACACACACACATTCTTTTTTCCTTCAAATCTGACTTCTTTTTACTAACAAAATCTAGATTTAGCAAAATCTAATAGACTATATGTGAAACAAAGAAGAATATGGTGCTGAAGCTGGAGCTGTCATTTTCATACACAGCCCAATACATGTATCAAAACTATATTTAAGACTCTTCTGTACAGTGAATTAAATATTTTCAGAAGTCTTTCCTGTCCCCCAAATATTGCCTTTTAGGATAGATTAGATCTGGGCACAAAGTCTTCTATGATGATTAAAGCTTTACAGGATACATTCTCCTGGGCATTTTCCCAAATGAAATGGCCAAATGAACCAAAGGAAATGGCTGAAAAAATCCAATGAAACAGCTAAAAGGCTCAATGAAGCATACAAATTCTGACTATTTAATATAATCAGGTGGGGAGTTCATATGATGTCATGTTACACTTCACTAGGAAATGAATCAAAGTAATTGTCACAAAATGAATGGCAGAGAACTTAAGGGAGAAAGATACAATTGAGAAGATTCATCAAATGATTTAATAATGTGGTTGTCAATTGCAAATTAAAAAAGCAGAATAACTAAATAGCCTACGGGACCACCATAAAATTCAGGTAATTAGAAGTATGGATAAATGGGAGTCATGTTTACACAAGAAGCCCTTGGTGAATTTGGAGACTTGTGGGGAAATTTTCATACTATGGACCTACGATCACTCTATAGCCAGAAACTGTCATATTAGTAGAACGGTGAGATATATGTTTGCATACATAGTTCTAAAAAAAAATTACAAGTAGAAGTGAAATAGCAATAGCACTTGGATATATATATTGCTTCATAGTGCTTTACAGAACTATCAGTTTACAAATGCCAGCCTATTGCTCCCAACAATATGGGTCCTCATTTTACTGACCTTGGAAGGATGGAAGGCTGAGTCAACCTTCAGCCAGTCAGGATCGAACTTCTGCTGTGGGTAGAGTTAGCCTGCGATACTGTATTCTACCACTCTTGCAACCACAGCTCCTAAGAAGAAAGAAGTGTCAATTTTTGTTGATTTGCTCCTTCCCCCTACTGTCTCTCAGTCTCCCACTCCCAATAGTTGTTTGATGAGTGTAACTGTCATGGGGAACTTTCAAAACAATGGAAAGTAGGAATGGAAAGTAGCCAGAATGGAACAATAGTTGTTTCAGCAGGAGCTTTATGATAAATTATAGTCTCTGAAAATAATAATTAAATATAAACATTCAAATACATAATGCTAAATGTTTTTGTTTTTAAAGTCACATGCATGAAACATCTGACTAGCAATAATTCAGTACAATAAAGTTCAATTTAAACTTTATCAGTTTAAATTCAAATGCAGTAGCTTAACTGAAAACTGAGTTGTAAACAATAATAACAAATGATACTAAGTTTTCATGCTTGCATTTTCTTGCTTTTATAGTTGTTCAGCTATTTTTAATTTGCAGTTATTTTTATTTTAGTTTGTCAGTATTATTTTAACAGTAAGTAACTTAGAGTCTTCTTTCTTAAAGTTTCCCCATAGATCTAATAAATATACATAGTTTGCAGGTTAAGCTGAAACATTCATATATGCATATGCATATACCTATACACATATGTACGTACCAGTGGTGGGTTTCAAATTTTTTTAGAACTTCTTCTGTAGGTGTGGCCTGCTTTGTGGGAGTGACTTGCTGGCCATGTGACCGGGTGGGAGTGGCTTGCCAGCCATGTGACTGGGTGGGCGCGGCCAATTTGTAAAATGTGATGAAACTCACTTAACAACACTCTTGCTTAGCAACCAAAATGTTGGCTCAAAAACTCTGGCATTTGAAGCATGCAAGTCTTAAAGCTGTCAAGTTACAAGACCCTTGCACCCCTAATCCTTTAGAAAAAAAACCCAGAGGTGTTCAAACTTGACAGCTTTAAGACTTGTGGACTTCAACTCCCAGAATTCCTCCTCTCGCTCTTCATCTTGATGGTGTGCAGATGGGTGGGGGAGGGAGCTGGAACCGGTTCTAAACGGCACTGTAGATTTGTGGAACCACCTCTATAGAAGAGGTTAGAACTAGCAGGAACCCACCCCGGTAGGTACATACCTACCTACACACACACACACACACACACACACACACACACACACACACATAAGGGATGCAGTGGCTCAGTGGCTAAGATATTGAGCTTGTTGATCAGAAAGGTTGGCTGTTCAGTGGTTCGAATTCTTTGCACCACATAACGGAATGAGCTGCCATTACTTGTCCCAGCTTCTTCCAATTCAGCAGTTCAAAAGCATGTAAAAATGCAAGTAGAAAAATAGGGACCACCTTTGGTGGGAAGGTAATAGCATTTTGTCCGCCTTCGGCATTTAGTCACGCCGGCCACATTACCACGGAAATGTCTTCAGACAGCACTGGCTCTTTGGCTTTGAAACAGAGAAGAGCACCACCATCTAGAGTGGTGCTAGCACATACTGTATATGCGAGGGGAACCTTTACCCACACATACACACACACACAGATTCTTGGACATTTCTGTGTTGCTGAATAAAAACTGAAGCTGAATATATTACTTTTCAATTCTAAATACAAAATAGTCATCCCATTGTTAGAGTCTTCTTCTATAATGTAGAAGTGCCTTTTTCTTTATTTTCTGACACTTTTCAATAACATATGTAACTGTCTTAGTATGGCTTTAAGATAGTTTTGCAGTCAGATAATTTACTATACTGCCTAAAAGATGAAATCTATCATCATTGGCCATCATTAAGACTATCCTGACTCTCTACCACCAATGAACGCCCTTGATGAGTTGTTTGGATAGGAAATAGTGAAGACAAATAATAAAAGATAATCAGATTTTTAAAAAAATTAGCAATCTGAACTAAAATGTGTAAAATACCTTTCAGAAATATAGCCATAAAAATATGTATAAAATAACCTTAGCTCCAGGAAGACAATCCAGCTCAGTGTATTAAAAAGCGATTAAAGCAGCTTCAAATTACATAAAATAAAGAATGACTATAAATTATTGAATACTGAACAGCAGTTTTGCCTGCCTAAAACTAAGAAAAAATTGAACCATATCATGCTGGAATAGCAGACAAATTTGTTGTCTTTGACAAATTATAAAAATGTACCAATCTTACATTTACCAAATCAATACCAAAAAGGAATTACAATGACACACCGTTTAGTGATTTAATTTATTTAAGTTTAGGTTGTAACCCAATAACAGTCCTCTGACAACCATGCACTAGATATGATTGTTTGTAAAGAAACCTTAGCACACAAGCAGCTGGCCAGTTTAAGGAACTCCATATCATTGGGGTATCTAGTTATGGGTAGGTCCTAATGTTAGTGAGTGCTTGATTAGCACTAATTAGCATTAGTGACAGAGAGCCCTAGATGTGAGTGCTTGATTGTGCATTAAGTTTCCATTACAAACAACTGTGCCAAACACGTTCTGATCAAGATACCAGCTAATCCCAAACAGCTGCTTCTAATTGCATATTCCAGATGTTTTAAGGATAACAAGTTGGTGACAGGAACTTTCATAGCCTAGAACTTACTTTACCCAAAGTTTATATAGTGTTGCAATGAATAATTATCATGGTACTTTAGGTCTGAAAAGTTAACAACCCTACAATGGGGATATTGGTACAATGTCATGGCCCAATGAGAATGAGCATCCTGTGAAAACAATCTACTTAACAAAGCTAGGTGTGTGTGTGAGCGTGCGCGCAAGCCTGAGCAAGCATACATGCATGTGTGCATACACATACCCATGCAGAGACATTAAGACACTTTTTTTTTGCATGCTGGTTGAGATTGTAGAATTTATAACATTAATTTTGGAATTAATATAGGTTAAGTTTCTTAAACATTTAAAAATTGCAAGTAAAGTATCTTCTATGCAGTCCTTAGTGTTGTCGGAACTTGGTTGATTTCTTGTAGATGTTC
Organism: Natrix helvetica; assembly: GCF_964273705.1. Classification (NCBI taxonomy): domain Eukaryota; kingdom Metazoa; phylum Chordata; class Lepidosauria; order Squamata; family Natricidae; genus Natrix; species Natrix helvetica. The sequence continues at coordinate 43,503,238 of NC_138552.1, forward strand.
TGCTATCCAACTAGGTAACATCTTCTTTGCACTTATGCAGCACCAAGCTTAATGAGTTTTCCTAACATTGTTATTACAATTGGACAACCATAACCCCATAGATTTATTTTTTATCAGCCTAATTTTGATCTTACCTTTCCAGAACAATAAATTCATTAACTTGCTGCTACTGAATATTTACATAAAAAGTAAAATAAAGTTGCTTTTGAGTGGAGATCAAGTCTTGGCGAGTTCATGGAATTTTCTTTTTTTATATAAGAATTTTATTAGTTTCAAAAACATTTATAGGAAAGGGTAAGTAGGTATACAAAAATTTTTGACAGCTACATTGTGCCAAAGGTAGAAATCCCCCCAAATCTCGCAACTTTTACAAAAGAGAAAACCAAAAAGTAAAAGATAAACAGTAACAGCTTTTTGTTTTACATTGTATCAACCATATGTTCAATCATCTCTTGTATCACTTCCAGTAATTACATTATATCAACAATTGCAATAATGTTTCAAATATATTTATTTTTATGACCTGAGTCTTTTCAATGTTGCTTCCTCCCCCCTGTCTTCTGGCAGAGCCACGGCCCCTCCCTCCTTCATATCTTGTGTAGTGTCCCCTGTTTCATCTAGGAGAGCACTGTATTTTTTAATGAAGGCCTCTGCCTCCGCAATTGTATTAATTCTAATTCTGCTACCCTCCCAGAAAATCAACATTCCTTCTGGTAATAACCATCTAAACCAAACTCCTTTATTATATAATTTCTTTGATAAAGAGGAATACTTCTTCCTCTTATCTCTTATTTTTTTCGGAATTTGTTTAAGAATGGTTATTTCTTTAGCTTTATATTTTAATGGTCCTTCCCTTCGAGCTCCTAAAACCTCATCTCCTGTAGTCTTCCTAAGAAATTTAACATGTATTTCCCTTGGAACATTGTGTGTTCTAGCATATGCTGAGTTAATCCTATAAACCAAATCGATGTCCCACCACAACTGTTCTTTATCTCTTTTAATATATCTGCTAAAATTGTAGTAATAATATCCTTAAGATCTTCATCTTCTGTCTCCGGTAAATTTTGAAATCTAAGAAAAAAGGACATTCTTTCAAGGTCCATCTTTATCATAAAGTTTTCAAGTTCTCTATTCCCCTTCTGAACTATCTTAACCTCCTCCCTCAACCCAACCATGCCCTCCTCCAACACCACAATCTTTTGTTTATTTTTTGTTGTTTGCTGTTGTGTTTCTCTGAGCCTTTCATTTAAGTCTGCCAATTGTTTTTTCAGTTCGTCTTGTCCCTTCATAATAGTTTGAAACATTTGAGCAACAGATAAGTCCTTTGAACTCTTTTCAGTCATTTTTGGTTGTAAAAATGAAGCAATTTTTGTCTGTTGCATACCTGGGCTAGACGGTAGAAGATGTCGGTGCCGAAGATGCCTTCCCAGGCGGTGGCTTTTTGGGCCCCGTGTTAAGTTCAGAGATACCTATAAATCTTGTACAAAAGAAATGGCGTCTGTGGAATGCACAGTTGGGGGAGATCATGGAGGCAAACAAGCCCAGAAGTAAAAGTTAATCCTCAATCACAGTTCCAAGCCAAAGGATAAGAATCAAATACTCCAAATCCAGAGGGACCACATAACAAGAGAGGCTCCAGGAGATCTTCAGGGTACAATAATAATATAAAGCCAAAAATTCTTTCAAAGGGGAAACTTCATTCATAAGAGCAAAGAAGAAGAAGGAAGTTGGCCATCTTGGCTCCACCTTCACAGGGGACCAGGAAGCAAAATATCGAAAGTTTCCATAAGGTTATTTAAAAAAGCAACTCAGCAGTCATCTCTTGCAATTGTGATAAAAGTCATTCTCCAATAGCTAGTAGAAGTGAGCAATTAACTTTTAACTCTCTCTCTCCACTCCGAGATAGAGAGATGTTCCAAATGCCACCTTATTCGAGGGGGTGGTGGAAAAGCCCCCATCCAATCTTGCAACTTCAAAAGATTGAACCAACAACTTAAGAAAAGCTGCTGTTTGTCAATTAGATGAAATTAAAAGAGATTGAGGTAAACTTCTCACGTCCCATGCTTCAGCTGTGACTTCTAATTAATTCTTTCCTTCCAGAGTCCGTTCGGCGAAGGCACACAGCAACACCATGCACCCCCATGCTCCCCGACTCCTGGGGCGAAGCTGGAACCCCCCCCCCTCACGGCTGCCGGTGATCCCGGGGGCTCCAACAAGCCACCCTACGGCAGGGGGCCCCTCCAAGGCTCCCTGTGCTCCTAAAAGGAGCCCGCTGGAGAGACAAGCAGCAGACGAGAACGTCCGGCGCCTTCGGGGACCGGAAGTCGTCTCCCGGAATTTTCTTAACAATAGTATGAAAATATCTCTCCTTTGTTTTCTTCCAAAGTGTTATTGGTTTTGGGATTTTTATTTATTTATCTAGTCTACTGTCTATATTATATTGTGTATTGAAACATGTGGGTGTTAGGAATAACTTCTGTCAGTGAAATGCAATTTCTCCCTGCCAATTTTCAGTTGTGTGCAGAAAGATAGCAAAAACAAATAAAAACAGAACTTGACAACTTTCCATAAGAACACACACATTGAGATGTTCTGCATTACTACACCTACCATTATTCTTGAATATGTACCCAAGCATTCCATGGTGTTAACTGAAAATAGTCGCAAAAATTCCAGGTCATAGCCGCCCCAGGACACTGTGGCATAAATATACTGTACAAGGTCTATGGGGCTTATCCTTGTCACCCATTCCTTCTCTTCATCGTCCACGCATGTGAGGTAAGGTAACCGTATTTGGGCAGCAAAAAGCCAGATAATTTTAAATGACAACCAAGACTTTGAGCTTTTTATTTATTTTTGGTACCATGTCTAGTGCTGGTCTGGATTTTTCCAGCACAGAAGTGGTATTAGGACTGATAAAGAAAAAACAATACTGAAAGAAGGCACGATTAAGTGAAAGAAGAGATATGGCTACTACAACTATCCCCTCCCTTGTCTGTACATCTGAGTCAACCATTGTTTAGCGAAAGCAACATGTGTGATAGGTAAAGCACCAATGGTGATCTGAGCTGGCTACTTTCTTTCTTCTTGCTGTTTGTGAAGGAATCTGAGGAGAGCAACCAGATTTCAACTGCAGAAATCCAAAATACCTATACATGGCAACAAAGAGATACCAGTCAGATACTATGAGAGTAAGGAAAACTTTCAGGGAGTTGAAGGGAATGCAATTTAATGTGGGCATGCAAGATGTTGTGTGTGAGAGAGAGAGTGATACTTATGGTGACTAAGGTGCTACAATAAGAACCTTGTAGAGCTGGTTTGCTGCTGCTGCAACAGTGATAGAACACAGATAACCATGGGACTCTGGAAGAATATCAGAATTAGACCTCTCATACTGGTGAATAATCCTGCCCGGGGCGGGAGGGGATATTGCCCAAAAAGTTTCTGTATATCCCCGTGTTCTGATCCAGGCTTCCTTAGAAAGCAAGAAGCAAAGTCTTGGTCCCGACAAAACCTCTTTTATTTACACGACTGTGAATTCCTTTCATTCACAGTCAGCAAGGCTTTAGCAAACAGTCTTTTAGAGAAATGTTTATACACACACACCTTATCTCATTTGAGAGTGCGGCCAGATAACTAGTTTCCAAACACAGGAAAAAGCAAAACTTAGCACAGGACAAAGCAAAAATTTGTGTCTCTTATAATCACAAACAAAACTTTCCAGACCGAATGAATGAATTGTTTCCTTCAAAAGCCCACTCCCCATTCGGTCCTCTTTTGTTTCCTCTGGGAGGGGCCAATCCAAGGTATGGCTTTACTCTCAAGTTGACCCTGCTTTCTTAGTTGTTTTTATCTTCTGGCAGCTCTGTGCATGTGCACACTAGGAACAGGCTCCAGCTGTTCTTCTGTCTCACTGCTGTCTAACTCCCTCTCAGCCTCCAATGCAGAGCCCTTGTCTGAGCTTCCCTCAGGCCCCAGGACTGGCCCATGTTCTTCCCCAACCTTCTCACTGTCTGACTCTGCTGTCAGCTCCACTGGCCACCAGCGGGCCACAATACCCCCTGCAGAAAATAGATGATTTCTCCCTTCTCCTTCACATCAAATATTACATGTCCTGTGTTGCTCTGTGGATGTGTGCTTGTGAATGTCCAGTTTCCCAGTTTCTGTTTTTCAGAACAACCTGGAAGGAAGCCATAAATGCATTTGGGAGTTACTCAATTTAAGCACAAATTGGGAAGATGCATGGCCAGTACATCAAGTTAGAGATGATTTGTAAATTTGTAAATTTAGGGGTCATAAATGGTTCATGTTATCATAGCACTTGGGACATGACTCTGTATGATATGTCACTGTAGGTAAAAGGGTTAATTTTAAATAGACGTCTTGCTTGACTATTCAAGGGGTCCAGAATAAAATCCCACCAAATGTTTATGAAGCATCAAACATTCTTTTTGTAGATGTCAATATGATTGCAATAGTTTTCATAGTTTTAATAAATGTTCTTGTTTTATTTTTTTTATTTTTTTTTATAAACAAAGTTTTATTGATTTTTTGGTGTTTTACAAAAGGAAAAGGTATGGGGAAAGTTAGAAATTGTGGCAGCCGCAAACTGCGGTAGGTATACCCCCCCTCCAGACTCATAGTGTACATTTGCATAGCATTCAAATATTACATAATAACATATAGTCAGTGTGGTAAATTCATTAATAATTTCAATCAATTTATGTCATGTGGATTTTCTTACTTATTTGTGTGATCTGAGCTTTCTTGATGTCGCCCCATCTCCCCCCGTTGGCAGTGCTCCGGCCCCTCCCGTGTCTTGTGCATCTACTGGAATATCTTTTGGTTTTTCTAGGAGTAGTTTATTTTTTTCCATAAAGGCCTGCGCCTCTATGGGTGTATTAATTCTGACTCTTGTCTCCTCCCAGAATATTAGCATACCTTCAGGCAGCAACCAACGAAACCACACCCCCTTCTGGTATAATTTATTCGCCAATTGCGAATAATATTTTCTTTTCTCCCTCACTTTCTTGGGGATCTGTTTCAGTATGGTTATCTCCTTATCTTTGTATGTCAGGGCTTGTCCCCTTTGTGTATTCAGAATTTCATCTCTTGTGCTTTTCCTAAGAAATTTAATGTGTACCTCCCTGGGGACATTGTGTGTTCTAACATATGCGGAGTTCACTCTATAAACCAGGTCTATTTCCCACCCCATCTGCTGTTTTTCTTTTTGGGTATACTCAGCCAAGATAGTTGTCATGATGTCCCTTATGTTTTCATCATCTGTCTCCATCACATTTTGAAACCTAAGATAAAAAGACATTCTCTCAAACTCTATTTTCATTTGTTGGGTGTCAAGCTCTTTGTTTCCCTTCTGCACGCCCTCCACCACCCCCCTCATCTCAGCCGCCCCCCGCTCCAAGAGATCCAGTCTCTGTGAGTTCTTATTAATTTTTTCCTGGTTCCCTCTAATTTCTTCTTTCATCTCCTTCAATTGTTTCTTTATTTCCTCTTGTCCCTGTAGAATTTGCTGAAACATTTGATGAAACTCCAAGTCTGTAGTTTTAGCTTGTTTAAAGGCTGTCAATGTTGATTGTGTGCTCGGACTTGAGGTTGCAGATGTCGGGGCAGAGGCAGCAAAGCCAGACTTTCCAGGAGGTGGTCTTTTAGATGTCATTGTTAGTGATAAAGGGTCCAGTCAGTATAGAGAGAAATCAGTCAGAGTGGTAGAGCAGCCAAGGGAGTCCGGGGGGTAGAGAGACCAAGCACAAGGGAACTCTCTAATCACCCTGGCAGGGAACAGACGTTTTTCACTCCAGAAAGTTCAAAAACAAACAATCCACAAGAGAATTATCCAAATAACATGGAGACAAAGACCGGAAGCCTGAAGCTAAGAGGTGGAGTCAAGTTCACCTTTCATGAAGACAACGGAAGTGTGCCATCTTGCCCTGCCAACTTCGGGTACTGAGGCAACAAATAAAGTTTTCAAAATTCAAAGTTCCCAAGGCTTCCAGATCGCATTGTCTTAAAACCTAAAGGTTTAAATCTGAAGATCCATTTAGTTGGAGTGTGACCTCTTTGGTTTGGCTCTCCCCCTCCTCCTTCCCTTGGGGCTACGAGCACGTTTGTTTCTAGCCGCTTGTCCAAGGGGGGGGGGAAATCCCCCTCCCCTCCAGCCGCACCTCTCTAAATTAGCCAAAAGTTCCAATTAACACAACTGTCAAGTTTTAGAGTTGGTGATAGGTATGAAGGGGGTCTACACCTCACCGCACCGCCGCCGCATCCTTCAGCTTTCTTTTTTTCTTCCGGACAGCCTCACAGCGAAGACGCTTCACCGCGTCTCCCCTTCGTGCTCCTCGGTGCCTGGAGCGAAGCGAGAGCCCCCTGACGGCCGCCGCCGATGCAGGGGTCCTCCCACCGCGCCGCTCCTCTGGCAGAACGCCTCTTCAGGGCGTCCTGTGCCCCCCAAGGGGTGGGGAGCCCACCGGGGATGCGCGCGGCGAGCAGTCTCTGCCCGTCGCCATCAGCTGCCGGAACCGGAAGTCAATAAATGTTCTTGTTTTCGAAGTATTAGACTGCCTGCTTAACTGGACTATCAATAACTGGTCTATTTTGAAAGACTCCTGAGCTTGTATGAATAGTATATTGTATGAAATATAACTGAGAACTAGATGATAAACATTTTAAATCTGTTCTTTTACAGGAAAATTTGTTACTCATTTAGCTTTTGGAACCCTGCTGGTACTCTAAAGAAATTTAGAGTTGACCTTGGGAAATGTATGAAATTGCCACTAATAGGGAAGGTAAGATAAGCTGTTAAACAGGACTTTGATAGTGATTACACAACCCAAGATAAATAGAAATGTGAAAAATAATCCACTCAAAATGTCCTTGCCTTGATTTTGTTTAGTATAAGATGGAACAGAAAAAAACTTAAGACAGGTTTTCACTATTCTGTAATTATGCTCTACAACTGGGATGTACACTATTCTGTAATTATGCTCTACAATTGGGAAAGGCACTATGGCCTTTTCATAATTTGTGGACTTCAACTCCCAGAATTCCTTAGCCAGCCAGGCAAATGCAACTCCCAGGAATTCTGGGAATTGAAGCGCACAACTTATAAATGGACCATAGCAGAGTCACTTCTGCTCTACAACAATAAAGTAGTACTCCTGGACACCCTGCCGTTTCTTGATCTGGCCTAACTTGAAGGGATGATATAGCATTCAGGGGATGTTAAATGGTGGACAACCGCCTTTTAAAAATCACAATCATCATATTTTTGGGGTAATGCCCCTGCAGACATGTCTGTATTTTTATCTGCAACTGGAGAACTGGAAAATCAATTGGACCTCAAAGAATCTTTCCAAATCAGTATATTTAACCAGTTCATTCCATCCTACTGTATATAAAGCTGTGGTTGGTAAGAATCTTGTTGCAAAAGCTGTGTTTTTCTGTTAAATGAAATGGCATATACAACATTGTATTTGATTATCTTGAAGCTAGTGAGAAACCTTGCCTTTTAACAAAAATTAAGAGCATATGTTTCAGAATTCAGTCCTAATTTGCAATGAATTGCTTCAGTAAAGCCACTTATATCAGTATTGTTAATCTTAATGGGTTCAAGTGACCCATGTTCTAATAATCCAGACCATCAGTTGAGCATATTCCTCTCTTTTTTTAATTAAAACTATTTGACCACAAGAGGGAGTTCCTTGCCAACTCTTTACCTGTCATGGAAGAGATGTGCAGTCCACCACAGTAGCTTTAAAATGACTGAAATATAGCTAAAATAGCTCCACTTTCGTACAAGTTCCAAACAGAGGAATGAAATTCATTGAAGGTATGCTTAAATTGACATAAATAAGCAAATTTACTTGGGTTATTTTACCTTGTAGAAGCAAGAGGCTCAAAAAATCAAAGATTTTTTCTTTCTTTCAAAATTATAGAAGAAAAGATTTGCAACAAATTGTTGCAGTGTAAAGTACAACTGTTCAGGCAGTCCATTTCACTTTCTCATTCCCAGTTTTTCATGCTTTTGAGGCAATGTCTCAGTGGAATTGAGCACACAAGAAGCTCTGTCTGTTTGGGGGAGAATAATTAGGTCAGTATCAACATCCATCCATGGATTTCCATTCTTTTCAATGGCAAGTTGTTCTTATATGCCAGATACCACACCTGCATCTTTTTGCTGGTTGCTATGAACTGACTATTCACTACTCAAGAAATATCTCATAATTCTCTGGACTATAATTCTGCAAAGGTATCTTGGCAACCAACCTCATCTTGTTGCCCAGCCTCTCTGTTGTATTTGAATTTGAAAGCTAATTTAGATCCAGTAGTTTGAAAGCTGAGTGACAATTTTCTAAGCATTAATATCTTATGTGTATGGGAAAAGTCTGGTTTTTCTTGTGATGCTTATTCCCCCATATCTATAATCTCATTTTTAAACCAAGTCCTTGCAAAAGCACTTCACTTGTTTTTAGGAGAATCTCCTAGGAAATAGTTTAGTTGTTGTTGTTGTCCTACATAATCTTCTGAAGTTGTTCTGTTTTGGCTTATCCCACTAACTGGTGTTAGGGCTACCCCACTTTTATCCATTTCACATAGGTTTTTACCTTGGTGTAGGCCATTGGTTGGCAAGCCTCGGCTCGCGAGCCACATGTGGCTCTTTACACATTTTAATGCGGCTCTTCTGTGTGCCAGGCGCCCGCTCCCCTCCCTCCTCTCGGGCACTTCAAAACAAGCGCCCCTTTCCCTTTTTTCTTTTCGACCCACAATGATTAGGGAGGATCCTGAGGTCGGGCAGGGACGAGAAGCAAGGAGGCAAAAAAAGAAACGGAGGCTAAGGAGCTTCCCCCCTTCCCCCTCCCAGCAAAAATCTAACCGGGGAGCCGGGCGGGCAGTAGCAAATTAGCCGATCACGCCTCGCTTCTTGGGGCTCCACCAATGGGGGAGCAAGGCCCGCCCAGCGCCAGGCTTTGGGCTAACACAGAGGTCTGCAAAGTTGGCTGTTTTAAGACTGGTGGACTTCAATTCTCAGAATTCTGGGAGTTGAAGTCCACCAGTCTTAAGAGCCAATTTTGCAGATCCCTGGGCTAATATGATTGATGCCCTTGGTGGACTTCAATTCTCAGAATTCTGGGAGTTGAAGTCCACAAGTCTTCAAGCTGTCAGGTTTGAAGACCCCTTGGGGTTTTTTTCCTAAAGGGTTAGGGATGCAAGGATCTTGTAACTTGACAGCTTTAAGACTTGCGTGCTTCAAATGCCAGAGTTTATTGAAACTAAAAACAGTGTACCATCCTATGTATTTTCGGTTTTAAAAATGTGGCTCTCAAAATAAATTTCAATCGTGGTTTTGGCGAGATTTGGCTCAGTTGAAAAAAAAGGTTGCCCACCACTGGTGTAGGCTGATGTGCTTTTTTTTTTTTTAGCTTTATTGATTTTACTTGTAGGGTTGAGTTCTTTGTTTTTGTTCTATGCCACTTCATAGAATGGCAACAGTTACCTTGAATTACGGTCAACAATCTAAATTCTGATACTTGATATATTGCTGTTTAGGTGCAAAGGTGTTTTGTTTTTCATACCCTCTCTTTTGCTGACGCTGTGCCAAATCTCTCATGGATATATATTGCTAGCTGCCACTATAAATCCCTTAAGCATAAATAATAAGGTGTCCCTCTTGGGTTTTCTGAGTTATGTCCTGGCATATTCTGATGCTATACTTGCCCATAGTGCTAGTAAAGAATTTTGTTTCTAGTAAGGAATATTATGTTTAGTATTTTAGTATAAATATTCCTGGAAACCCAGTTTCATGTAGCAGTTAAACCATCAAGTTAGAAACGGGAAGAATGAGATTTCTCTTCCTACCTTAGACTAAAAGCCATTTATTTGATATTGAGCCAGTCACTCTCACTCAACCCTAAGAAACAGGCAATGGTAAACAACTTCTGAAATCTTGCTAGAAAAATCCTGTAGGGGCTTGTCCAAGTAGTTACCAAGAGTCAACAGTGATTTGAAGGAACAGATAGTTTTCATTTAATATCTGTTTCATTTAGCAATATTTGCAGTTATAGTAGTGTTGAAAAATATTATTTTCATCAATAACAAATATGAGCCAGCTGTGCACTGCAGCTGCCAAAAAGGCCTACACAGTCCTAGGCTGCATTAACAGAGGTATAGAATCAAGATCACATGAAGTGTTAATACCACTTTATTAACCTTGGTAAGACCACACTTGGAATATTGTATCCAGTTTTGGTTGGGTGTGTGTGTGTGTATGTATGTATGTATGTATGTATGTATGTATGTATGTATGTATATATATATATATATATATATATATATATATATATATATATATATATATATATATATATATATATATATATATGTAGAGATTCTAGAAAGAATGCAGAGAAAAGCAACAAAGATGCTTAGGGGACTGGAAACTAAAACATATGAAGAACGATTGCAATAATTGGGTATTTCTAGTTCAATTAAAAGAAGGACTAGGGGTAATATGATAGCAGTATTTTAATATCTAAGGGGTTGCCACAAAGAAGAGGGGATCAACCTATTTTCCAAAGCACTTGAAGGCAGGACAAGAAGCAATGGATGAAACTAATCAAAGAGAGAAACCAACCCAGGGCTAAGGAGAAATTTTGTCACAGTTAGAACAGTTAATTAGTGGAATAACTTGCCTTCACAAGTTGTGGATACTCCAACACTGGAAGTTTTTAAGAAAGTTTGGATAACATTTGTCTGAAATGGTATAGGGTTTCCTGCTTGAGCAGAGGGTTGTATTAGAAGACCTCAAAGGTACTTTCCGACTGTTATTCTATTATTCTATGTGAACATTATAAAGCAAATATGGGGATCAAGGAAATAAATGCTATTATTCCATACCTTGTATAGCAATATGTCTATCTTTAACTGTATCTCTGACCCCTTTTTCTGATATAGATGTATTGGGGAGAACCAGTTTGATGCATATCAGCTGTGGATGAACTTAAACTAGAAAGCTATGCACAATATTCACTTGTCTCTTTTTTAATTTCAATCGTCCCATTCTCAGGTTGTCTACATTGAACAGTAGCTCTCCTTGCTATCTTGAATTCCACAACTAACAATCTCTATCATTCAACTTTTTTATTCTTAGACTAAGCTGCTTGAAATTTTCTGTACAAGTTTTAAATGTTTTTTTTTTAAATCTTGGATTCAGACACCAGCTAGAGCAGCAGTAACTAGGCTCATAACCTACCAACAGAATATGCAGGTGAAAGTCGAAAAATAGAATATCGTGCAAAAGTTCATTTATTTCAGTAATGCAACTTAAAAGGTAAAACTAATATATGAGATAGACTCATTACATGCAAAACAAGATAGTTCAAGCTGTGATTTGTCATAATAGTGATAATTATGGCTTACAACTCATGAAAATCCCAAGTCCAGAGAAAAGCCAGATGTCACGACAACACAACATGCGGTCTCGACAGTCCGAGACCGGCGTTGATTCTTTTACCTACTGCACGGTCCATATGGACCTAAACCGCCCAGAAGAGACGGTGACAGGGAGACAAATCCTTGCTGGTCTCAGGGACACCGCAAAGACCCTGATTGACCCAAGGGAAGTTCTCCAAGCCGGCAGTAAACAGACAGCCCCCAGGCTGACAAAATTGGAGACAGTTCCGGAAAGAAGGCAGCTGGTGAGATTTTTTTTTTTGAGAATGATTGCCCAAAGAAATTTTTTTAAAAGATGAATTAGTCCTTTAAGCAAAAGAATAAAGTGGTGAAATTTATCTTTATTGGACTGCCTTAGAAAGTTTTTTTTCCTTTTCTATGTAACAATGTTTTGTGGATTGAAGTGATTGGAACGCTTCCCGTTTCTCCTCTTAAGTGAATGAATTGATTTTTTCTCTTATTCTTTGCTACTTTATTTTTTGGTTGATCTAAAACCTTTTTTTATTTTAATAATCTTTCCTCTTACTGTTTATTAAATTTTATTAAAGACACTTAGAGATTTTTGCTTTCCTTAAGTCTGATACAAATAAGAGAAAGTTGAATCTACCATTCAGAAGCCAGAACTTGGTCTTTTTCTATTTTTGAAACAAAATAGAAATCCTTTGCTCTATTTTCTTTGATTCTGTTGATGTTGTAACTAGAGGGTTTGCATCTTATCTGTAGAGGCTGATAATGACTCAAGGACATGGACTGTTCTCTTGCAGGTGTCTTTGTGGAATATTTTGGACAAGGGAAGGGAAAGAAAAGAAAAGATAGAATCCTCACTTTTTTGAAAAAATTAAAAGAATCTTATGTTTAAGCAAATTCAAAACAAAAATATTTTTATATATAAAAGAGACATTGAAGGCGAAAGTGGCAGTGGATTTTAAACTTTTTCTTCTCTTCTGGGAAATATGTATTTATATACAGATGAAGAAACCCTAAGTTACCAGGATTTTTTGGATGGAATTCTAAATATATTGGAAGGATTTGAGAGATTTGATAAGAAGTTGGATAGAATATTGTCTGGCACAATAAAAGATGAAGGGACTGGAGCCTCAAAAATTAAAGAAGAGAGTGAAGATATAGAAGATAAAGACAACAGATGAACCTAATAATGTAGCACCTATGAGTGAAAGTGGAAAGAAGGGAACATGGAAAAGTGAACCTGATTATTATTATATAGTTGATGATCTGGAGCTCTACCCCTCCTGTCAAGATATGGATTTGATGATGGAATTAAGAAGTGAAACAGCTTTAGAAAGACATCTAATAATAAAAGACATGTTAATTTTACAATAATGCAATAGTAGAGTTGGAAGGGACCTTGGAGGTCTTCTAGTCCAACCCCCTGCCTAGGCAGGAAACCCTATACCATTCCAGACAAATGGCTATCCAACATCTTCTTAAAGACTTCCAGTGTTGGGGCATTCACAACTTCTGGATGCAAGCTGTTCCACTGATTAATTGTTCTAACTGTCAGGAAGTTTCTCCTCAGTTCTAAGTTGCTTCTCTCCTTGATTAGTTTCCACCCATTGCTTCTTGTTCTGTCCTCAGGTGCCTTGGAGAATAGCTTGACTCCCTCTTCTTTGTAGCAACCCCTGAGATATTGGAACACTGCTATCATGTCTCCCCTAGTCCTTCTTTCTCTTAAGCTAGACATACCTAGTTCCTGCAACCGTTCTTCATATGTTTTAGTCTCCAGTCCCCTAATCATCTTTGTTGCTCTTCTCTGCTTTAATACCAGTTCAAGGGCAACAATACTGTATGAGAGATCTTTCAAGTAAAAAAGTGCAGAAAGAAGTTTTAAAAAACTTTATAAAGAAGTTCATAAGAGAATTGACGCGACAACTGGTTAAAGAGGTAAGATTGTTTTGTTACTGGAAAGACACAGGCTGATAATGAAGGTTGATAATCCAAAATTTAGTTAACCTTTGGTGATTAATAAGTAGGATTTTGTAGACACTTTTAGAATGTTCTCTTTAAAATGTTTATTTGTTAATTAATAACTCATTATGATAATAATAATGAAATAATAATCTTAATTAGTAAAAACAATTTGGATATAAACTGTAAATCGGGACCTGGGGAAAAGATTTATTAATTTCACTAATACATTTTTGTTTAGATTTTGTTATAAAGATGTAATTTCTCTTGGGCACTTATAAACTTTACTAACAAACTTTTGTTTAGATTTTATTGTAAAGATGTAATTTTTCTCGGGTCGGAGGAGAGAAGATGTGATATAAATGGTAAAAAAAATCTTTTTTCTTTAGATAACTATAATAATAATAATAATAATAATAATAATAATAATAATAATAATAATAATAATAATAATGAAATGTTAATGGATAATGTTTAATGATTTTTACATGTGTTGGCATTGGTAAAAGCAATCAGATATAAACCTTAAATAGTGAGTTGGGGGGGGAAGGGAATATGCTATAAAAGGGTAATTATTGGAGGTTTATAGGAATAGCTAATGAATGCCAGTAGGTGGTGGTGTCTTTAAATACAAACGATTCCAGATAAAAGCACGTTTAAATAATTATAGCTAAATGAGAATGATGGTACATTGATGGCAAAATACATAAAGATTTTCGATTTAAAATGTAAATTAAAAATATGAAGGCTGTATAGCAACACACGAAATTTATTTGTAACCAATCGACATGCTTTCTACAAGATGTAATGAAGAATGATTCTTTTTTTGTGTGTTTTTGTTTAATTAAAACAATAACAAATTTTCCAAAAGAAAAAAAAAGAAAATCCCAAATCCACAATCTCAGAAAATTAGAATATTACATGCAATCAATAAAACAAAGATTGTACATAGAACAATATCTGACCTCTGAAAAATATAAGCATGCATATGTACTCAGTACTTGGTTTGGGCCCCTTTTACTGCCTCAATGTGGCATGGCATGGAAGCTATCAGCCTGTGGCACTGCTGAGGTGTTATAGAAGACCAGGATGCTTCAATAGCGGCCTTTAGCTCTTCTGCATTGTTTGGTCTCATGTCTCTCATCTTTCTCTTGGCAATGCCCCATAGATTCTCTATGGGGTTCAGGTCAGGTGAGTGTGCTGGCCACTCAAGCACATTGAACCAGGTTTTGGTGTTTTTGGCAGTGTGGGCAGATGCCAAGTCCTGCTGGGAAATGAAGTCAGCATCCCCATAAAGCTCATCTGCAGAAGGAAGCATGAAATGCTCCAAAATCTCCTGGTAGACAGCTGCGTTGACCCTGGACTTAATGAAGCACAGTGGACCAACACCAGGGATGACATGGCTCCCCAAATCAACACAGACTGTGGAAACTTCACATTGGACTACAAGCAACTTGAAGTGTGTGCCTCCCCATTCTTCCTCCATACTCTGGGTCCTTGGTTTCCAAATGAGATGCAAAAGTTGCTCTCATCAGAAAAGAGGACTTTGGACCACTGAGCAACAGACCAGGTCTGTTTTTCTTTAGCCCAAGAAAGACGTTTCTGACATTGTTTGTTGTTCAGGAGCGGCTTGACAAGAGGAATACGACAGTTGAAGCCCATGTCCAGGATCCATCTGTGTGTGGTGGTTCTTGATGCACTGACTCCAGCCTCAGTCCACTCCTTGTAAAGTCCCCAACACTTTTGAATGGCCTTTTCCTGACAATCCTCTCCAGGCTGCGGTCATCCAGGCTGCTTGTGCACCTTTTTCTTCCACACTTTTCCCTTCCACATAACTTTCTATTAATGTGCTTTGATACAGCACTTTGAGAACATCCAACTTCTTTTGCAATTACCTTTTGAGGCTTTCACTCCTTATGGAGGGTGTCAATGGTGGTTTTCTGCACAACCGTCAGGTCAGCAGTCTTTCCCATGATTGTGATTCCTACTGAACCAGACTGAGAGACCATTTAAAGGCTCAGGAACCCTTTGCATGTGTTATGGCTTAATTAGCTGATTACAGTGATACACTTTGAGCCTAGAATATTGCCCCTTTTCACAATATTCTAATTTTCTGAAATTGTGGATTTGGGGTTTTCATGAACTGTAAGCCATAATCATCACAATCACGGCTTGAACCATCTTGCTTTGCATGTATTGAATCTATCTCATATATTAGTTTCATCTTTTAAGTTGCATTACTGAAATAAATGAACTTTTGCACGATATTCTAATTTTTCGAGTTTCACCTGTATGTAGCACATTTAATTGAATCAGAAAATAGATAGCCTGTCAGAAATACAGAGGTATTGTGTTCTTCTGGGGAAGGATGGAGATAAAGTTCTAAATTGTGAACTATTTGGGATCACAATAAGATGAAAGCAATTTTTAAAATCTGACTGCAAAATTATCTCATACTGAAATTATTGCCATCTATTCCTAACAACTTGAGCACAATTCCTTTTCTATAGGGAGACAACAAACAAGTCCCCTGTTTCTAACCTAATTCAGGCACTGGATGGACTTTCTGGCAATTCTTTCAGGAAAGTTCAGTTGATTCATTCTCAAAGTCATCTAAAAATACTTTCCACAATATAGTAGGCATTTTCTAGTTAACAATAAAAGCATCCATTTGTACTCAGGAGAGCTTCTTGGAACCAACCGTAAATCTTTTATTTTATTGTTAAATGTGTCACTTGATTGCTCCATTCTTTTGCAAGTTTTTAAAATATGAAATTTCCTCTCTATATTGCCAGCGAGACATTTACATTACTCTGAACAGATGTGACATATTAAAATTGTATTGTAATGTGACTTTAAAGCATTGCATTGCCATGGTGATTTTATCTCAAGTGTTATTTGTCTAATAATTGGACAGATTTTGTTACTTGGTGACAATTTTAAGCTAATGCTTTTTTTAAAAAAAAATCTTAATATTCCTTATGCTGTGATCCAGAAAACAATTCCTTGGAAGTAACTTTCATTGAAATTTACAAGATCTACCTGGAAGGAATTGTATTATTAGAATTATATTCTATTCCCTTTGTTTCAAGGTAGATTTACATTGATTCTTACATGCATCTTTTCTAATCCTTCTACTTGCACAATGTGCAAATGGAGAAATAAATTCAAATTCTAGGAAAGAGACTTCCCCAGACTGCTTTAAACTATTGCTGACATGTTATATCAGACTAAGTCAATTGTTTTGTGCTAATTTGACAGAACAGAGCAGGCAGAAAAATTACTGTATTTTGTTGGTTTTAAAGATGAAGCAATATATATTTCCGTCCAATTGTTCACGTCAAAATTCTTTGAAAATACAACTGCTTTACAGCTGCATATATACATACTGTTTAAGAAGAGAATAATCAGCAGATAGTTAATTTGTCTTTTTAGGCTTACATTATGCTTATTCAATTTAATTAGGTTCATGCATTATATTCTTATTTGAGCTTGTTAATTAACCTTAAACTGTGCTAGTCTGGATGTATACATTTATTTTATACTAAATGAAATAATATAAATCACACTTCCTCTGGGATTTTACTGTGCAGTTTCTCTCATTCACAGAATATTATATGGGTCCCAATATTATTACCTTCCATTTTAATCCTCACTTAATTTTGTACTATTTTTCCAAGTTGTAACTAACTGAAGATAATCTATTAATGAGGGAAAGACATTACAGAATATCTTTTGGTTATTAGAAGTGCAATCCTTTTTAAAGATATTCCAACAAATGGATACACACAGACTTTTATCAAAAAAATGTCTGACTACTCAACCTATAAGACCACATCCAACATAAACTATGAAAAGGATAAGACTATCAAATATAAAAACTATAATAGAATAGAAAAACAGAGTTGAAAGGGACCTTGGAGGTCTTCTAGACTAACCCCCTGCTTAGGCAAGAAATCCTACACCACTTGGTTATCCAACATCTTCTTTAAAATCTCCAGTGTTGGAGCATTCACAACTTCTGAAGGAAAGTTGTTCCACTGATTAATTGTTCTGTCAGGAAATTTCTCCTTAGTTCTAAGTTGCTTCTCTCCTTAGTTTCCACCAATTGCTTCTTGTCTTACCCTTCAAGTGCTTTGAAGAATAGCTTGATTGTCTCAAAAACAACCTCAGACTATTGCAAGCACACAGCATTACTGTAGTGCACATTTCAATTAACTCCTCCATCAAACATCTAAAGTAAATCAAAAGACACAGTAACCCAAGAAAGAAAAACAGAAATCATCTACAACGTACATATCCTATGTAAGTCAGGTAGGAAGAAGGCTAGTGGACATATCCCCTTTACAGCAATTAGAAATGAAGATATGATGAAAGTCCTTTAATCTTACAACATTTGGGAAGACTCAACCATAGTTTCAACTGGGAAACTGAAAATCCTTTTTCTTTCTTTCTGTTCAATCATGTTCAATTCTCTGACACTGCTTGGACAAGTCCCTGCAATCCAGGTTAAACATTCTAGACCTAACTAAATCCAAAACTGCTAGTAATTCTTAGAAGCTTGGTATTCAGACAAATCAATAGACACTTAGAGATTTACCACATTTACACACCATTCAGAAGAGACAATAGAAAAACTAAGAAGCAAAAAGACCAAAACACTTCCTTTATAGTAGTCTACACACAGAAAATTAGAGCTTAACAACAGACAATCAATCTTATTAAAGTTTGCAAATACAGATTAAAATAAATAAATAATAAAGACAAGTTGAAAAAGATTGAAAACAGGGAAAGAACAGAAAGAAAAAGATATATCAAATAAATATCTTCCCGTATTGCTCATTCTGCATTTGATGTCACAGCACTCTCTACATGCCTAAACACAGAATTAGCAAAGGAATCCATGACAGCACTACCCTGCAGCACACTTGAAGATTGAAATATCCAGAATCATGGCATCATCAATCTTTGCCTGGCCACGTTCTTTCAATTTCATGGAGAAATATACCAACAAATCAAAGGAATACCCATGAGATCACCACTTTTAGGACTCATAACAGAAACAGTAATACAACACCTAGAAACTATAGCATTTTCACACATACAGCCCAAAGTATGGATCTGATATATACATGACACTTTTGTCATAGTAAAAATAAATGACTAGAGGAAACACATGAAAATATCATCAAGATCTTCAAAGGATTAAGATTCAGAAGGAATCGGTATTGATGGTAAATTACAAACACAAGATTATCATAAAACTACCCACAACCATGTGCTCCACTACTAAAATAACAATCCAACTTCCCACAAGAGAAGCTGTGTAAAAACACTATTTAGACGAGTCTGCAGCAACTCTGAACTTCGGGAAAAGGAAGCAGATCATCTATATCTTTCAACAAAATGGATATCCATGTACTTTAGTTCTTTGAGTGCCTAACCACTCAAATCATTATAGCACAACCAACACAAGTTGTGAAAACATTGCCATATATCAAAAACATCTCAGAAACTATCAGCAGACTATTACAACAACACGGTAAACAAACCAACTAAATTCCTCCAAAACATACTAAGTAAACCAAAAGATCCACCTGTCCCTAGAAGAAGAAAAAACAGAAGCCGCCTACAACTTACTGTACAATGTAAGAACTTTCAATGGCCAATATGTAGGATTGACAAAAGACTTGCAGAGTGCATTCATGGACACCAACTAGCAGTCAGAAGACATGATGAAAACTCTTTCAGAAAGTTCTTAACTCAAAAGAAACCCTTAATAAGCAATTTCATTGAGTAATTAAGAGAGGAAGTAGGCAAACCCAGTGTCTCTTTGAAAGGCACTGAATGAAGTTTAGGCAAGATAGACATTCATCAGCCCACAGACTTCTCAAATCCAATGGAGATGTCGACTTCATAAGGAGTGTCTATATGGAATCAAGCATGAACAATCTTATAACTCTTCTCCTTAATCTGGACAGGAGTTCTGAAAAGCTGACCCCTTGACCAGGTGCAATTTCAACAGTTTTGCAAATAGCCGTATTGTGGTCAGTCCACCATGCTACCATTAGAAGCCCCCACAAATCAAGCAGAAAACAGCATCTAATCAAGAAACTACCAATAATTCCCCTCCCAACAATGGCTACTATATATAAAAGGGGGCAAACCCTACATTCACTAGCAATGATGATGTTACCTCTTTGGGTAATCTGCAAGCAAATAGTCAAGTTCCGAGAGACCAAAGACTACAAATTATTTTGTGGGGGATTAGAATTAATTCAAAGTTAATTTTGTTCACCAACCCTTGAATTTAGGTGGTAAATAAGCAGAAAGAAGATCTGATTTACAACAATAAGTAATACTACTGCTAGAAAAGCATGATTGGTATAATAAGGCAAATCCTTCTATTTCCCCATTTAAAAAAAACAACATTTGAGATCTGTGTTTGCTATACATGTCAGTTTGCTATTCATTGGATCCAGTTTAGAGTCAGTTTGGTTTAGAGGTTAAGACATTCAGCTAGAAACCAGGAAACCATGAGTTTTCGCCTTGGGCATGAAGCCAGCTGGTGACCTTGGGCCAGTCAATTTCTCTCAGTCCTAGGAAGGAGGCAATGGCAAAGCACTTCTAAAACATTTTGCCAAGAAAACTGCAGGGAATCACACAGGGAATCTTTGAAAATTGAATATGATTGAATGGAAGAATAGTTTATCAACTCTGTATTCTTTCTCTAGTTTTGCATTATTGGTAATAATTCAACATTACTTCTCAAAGCATATTGTCACAATGACATAATTGATATGTGTGTGTGTGGGACATGGACAACTTGTCTCAGCAAACTGCTTTGTCTTATTGAGGTGCATCATTGTTTGTTGATGAATAGTCAAGGCTTGGACAATGCACACTTGTCAATCAATCTGCTTCACAAAGACCTCTGAGTTGTGAGTCATGTACCTATAAACCACCGTTGTCAAGTAAAGTGACCACACAGGAGCTTCATTTTATAGTGCTGTTTCAGAAGAGCACTTTTCTCAAATTTGCCAGAAATTTGGAGTGTCTTTTTAAAAGTCTGAATATCCTAATCTTAATGTTGAACAAGACTAAGTCTTTAACCTTAGCAAAGAGTAAGGAACTATAGCACTTTATATGATTAAACAGCATATAATATGAGTCCTTGAATAATATGTAAAAGTATTAAAATGGAATTAAAAGACCTGGAAATCATATGTGTATGCAAAGTAACTAGGCATAAATAGTTGAATTTGTATTGCCATAATAAGGTCGAAAATGGTTTAATCCTGAGAGGAATGACATACTGTGCAAATTAATCCACCCAGAGGCATTATAGCATATTTGGGCATAGAATATGGATCCTGGTCAATTTTCCATAATCTTTACAGAAAGTTTTTAGGAGCCATATTTAGGATGATCATATCTGAACTATACACAGCTGGATCACGAATAGATAGAAGCAAAGAGATGTAGAACCATAGATCTAGTGTAAAGCGGAGGAGTTCTTGTGAGATGACAATATTCTATCAATGAAAATATAACAATGAATATATAATATTCATTTTAGGATTACAAATTTTCCAGTTTTAATGCCAATTTGTTGTCTAAGTTTCCTATTTTTAACTTTTACCTGTTCTAGAAACTTTGGTGTTTCTGAATAGCATTTGCTGGCATAAATGGATTAGAATGCAATATAGAACTGAATGATCCAGGAATGAGTTGGTCCCATATAATTAATCTAATTTAAAATTTTCCTAATTTTCTTTTGAGCATTTATCTCTGCAGTGGATTTTTCTCTTGCTTAGATGTTTGTACATGGATTGTACATTCTTTTGTTTCTTTTAATAGCATGCTTTCTTCTATCTATTATCTATGCAATAAAATTGTTTTTTCTTAACTTAGACTTGGTAAAAGAGACTCAGGATAGGGTAATTTGATGATCCTCAGAACAGGAGGTACACTATTAATTGATGCTCTTCCTTGTTTCTTGTTTCATGTTTTGTTAATATAGTATTCTGCCCATTGATATCAGATGCTCTTTCAATCAGAGCATATTGAAGAGTCCAAAAAGAGTGTAGCAATTTCGGGGTTATATTTTAGATAATTACTTTTATTACCTTGAATGAAATATATTGAGCTGTCTGATCATTTTAGTTTGTAATCATATAGTAGATTGAGGCTCTTCTGTGTAGGATATGGGAAATTTGCTTAATTTTGTCATATTTTGTATGCTCCCAAAACTAATTGTAAGACGTATCCTAGATCAGTATGAACACAGTACATCTCTGCTACAAATTTAAACAGATGCATTTTTTTTCAGGCATCACCATGGCACACAAACCAACTAAAGCCTTCCAAAACAACCTAAGTAAACTAAAAGACCAAGTAACCCAAGAAGAAAAAACAGGAGCTATCTAAACATACATAAGGATTTTTAACAGCCACTATGTCAGGTAGCCAAGCAGAAGACTAGCAGAGCATATCCATTGACATCACCTAGCATTCAGAAGACAGGAAACTTAATTTCATAAACAATTGTCAGACTTAACCATAGTTTCAACTGGGAAACTGTGAAATCACTTCCTGGAAGCCTGGTATTCATTTAAATCGGCCATCAACAGGCACATAGGGATAAACAACATTTATATTCCATTTAAAAGATATAATCAAAATGCCAAAAAGGAAACAAAAAGACACAAACACCACCTTGTCAGCAATCAACCAGATAAGCAAGGATTAAAACCATGATTAATACCCGATCAACAATGAAGCAGTAAACAACCCCCCAATCAAGAAAATATATGGGAGAGGAGGAGCCAATGTTGCGACGAGACGACATGCAATCTCAATGCTCTGAGATCGATGTCGATACTTTTGCCACTGGGTGGTCCAAACGGACCTAAACCGTCCCGCAGAGATGGTGAACAGGAAAAATATGTGTTGCTGATCTCAGGGACATTGCAAAGTCCCTGATCGATCCAAGATAAGTTCTTCAAGCCGGTGACAAAAAATCCAGCCATTAGGCTTATGAAATCAGGGCAGCTCCAAAACAGAAGGGTACGGAAAGAGAAAGTGTTTCCAGCTGCTGAGGAATTTTTACCATTTTAAAAGAGACTGCCTATAAAAAACTAAAAATTAATTTAAATTGGAGAACAGAAGAAATAAGCAACAGAATTACATTTGGAATGGTTTTGGACATTGGGTTATCTTACTTTTTAGATGCTATCTTCATGGATGGAATTTATGCAAGCCTTTTAAAATAAATGGATTAAGTTGTCTTCTTCTATTTTTTTCTTTTATTATTCTTTGTAACCTATGGACTAAAATTCTCCTCTTTCATTACTGTGGGTGTTCTTCTAACTCATTCAAGAATCTGACTTTTTTTAAACTTGAAATACAAAAAAGATACAAAAAGAAACAAAAAATTGCAACAATAACACTGCCACTCAGAAGCTAGAGTTTTGTGCATTGGAAATGAAACACTCTTACTTTTCTCACTGATTATCCTGGCTTGGCACTCACTGCTTGATTATAGAGAGTGATAAGAAGAAAAGCATACAGATGTCCCTTTGAAGTATATCTTTAACCAGAGAAAAGTGAAAATAAAACATTATTGTGAATCTATGCTTAATCTTGTTAACCTTTCAAGCTAGAGCAGCAGTGTTTGTTAGCTGGAGATAATGGCACAATTTCAACAGCAGAAAGAAACTTTAAGTCTGCAAAAGATATTCTCAGAAATACAGAAATTATCAAACACATATGAGAGGATAGAGAAGTTGGAAGACTTAGAGCATCTAAAGCAAAATATGATGAAGAAGTTGGAGATGTTTATCAAGTGGAAAAAGTGGTGGTTAAAATCCTAAAAATCGAAGAGGAAAATGAATATAAAGAAATTAAATTTGCTGATATTTATGGTGATTGATTTGTCTCTGAAAATGGAAAGAATGGAATACTGAAAGAGGAATTAAGTGGAGGGGAAATCTACTCCAGATGGCAAGATACAGAAGAAGAAAAAACAAAAGAATTTATGAATTTAAAGAGAGAAATTTTATTAGCAATATCATTGATAATACTACCGACAATCAAAGATAAGCTGATTAAGGAAACAGAAGAAGGGCATCGAAATTACATGAGAGATTTTATAAGCAAGGAGTTGCTAAGAGGAGTCCATAAAAGGTGATTAAGGAGATGTTAGAGGACTGACATCACAAATGGCAGAAGATATGAGACTGTTTTGCTACTGGAAAGATACAGGTTGATAGATGGAAGAGTATAATTTAAAACTAGTTAAACTTAATGAAATTTAGTGACAATAGATATAGTTAAATAAATAATTGATAATGATAATAATGTATACAATGTGTAGTGTTATGATAAGTAATAATTGGATATGAATATTGAATAGTACCCCATGAAAGGAAGATTAGGAATCCTTTTGGATTATTTATAAAGGTTAATAAAAAAGAACTAAGTTAGATACAGTTAAGTCTTGATTATTAGGGGGGAAATGTTATGATACAGGATACAGTTAAATAAAGGAGGGATAATATAACAACGTATATATATAGGTATGGGTACAACATAAGGAAACTGGATGTAAACAGTGATTTGGAAAGGAGTATTAGAAAATTTTGTTATTAAATATTATGGATGTTTAGCTAGAATAGGACATAAGGATTCAGTGTTATTGGAGGATTTTAGAAATAGTAAATGAAATGCCAGTATGTGGTTATGTATTAAATCTTGGTATATTCTATGATGATGGACGTTTAAACAATTATAGTAAAATGAAAATGGAGGTATGATGATGGTAACATGTATAAATATCTGAGTTAAAATACTTGAGTTAATATGAATGATGGTTGATGACTGTGGAAGAGATGCACGAAATCCTTTTTGTAACCAACTGATACACTTTCTACAGTATGTAAAGAAGGATATGTTGTGTTTGTTTTGAAAATTAAAAAAATATTTAAAAAAAAGAAAATATAAACTCAAATTAACAAGGTAACAGTAAACAGCAACATGATCAAGGAACTACAAAGAAGAAAACAATACTGTGGCAGAGTAAAACCACTCTATATAAAGAGAGAGCAAGTCCCACCCCCATCTAGCATTGAAAATGTTACCTAGTTTGGTAATGAAACATCTGTAAGAAAACAGTTCAGAGAGCACATGGACTCCACAAAAACATGCTGTATGGATCAATTGTCATGCAACATGCCATGGAGAAGTTCTCAGGCAATGGGAGGCTTCTAAATGAAAATAGAGAGACATTCTTCACTGCTCTAGGGTTAGATTTCTCATATCTATAGAAGCTGCAAAGTGGAAAAAGAATAAATTAGGACTGATCCTAATTCCACTGCTGTAGATGGCACAAGATCTCATCTCATCGTCATTCCTGAATCTTTCATGCAAGGATCCCAGACCATAAGATTCAATAGTTTACTTACAATCCTTTCAACTTCCAACACTTTCTCAATTGGACAAGGCCCTTTTATTTACCATATATTTTACTCAATAAGAACCCAACTCAATGGCACATTATGGTTTAGAAGGCTGCACTCATTGCCTCCCAGCAGGAGCATTATGGCATGAGGAAAGCCATATACTAACACAAGGAATACTGATAAGATATTTCCTTTGCATTTTTTTTTCTCTTTTCTATCATGGACTGGAAAAGTGCAACAAACTCTAGCTTCATCTATTGACAGAAGGAATCAAAGTCTAGTAATTGCTGTTCAATCCAGAATCACAGCAAAGACATATCAACCTGCCCCGAATTTCAAATAAATAAAGAAGTGGCTTTTCTCTTCTATTTTTTTCCCTACACTCCCATACTTTTTTATTTTTTATTTTTTATTTGTAAACCTGATAAAATGATTGGTCTTCTCCCTTCCTCTTTTAAACTGATTGATATTTGGGAAGCAAATCGTTCTCAGAATTAGCCAGAAAGTTCAATATAGAACAAATGGACCCAAACACATGCTTAAATTACACCAGTGATAAGCAATGAGACTGTCTTATTGATTTTAATCGGTTGTTACAGTTGAGCATTTGGAAAAAGAGGTTAAACTTTTTCATTGTGATAGTTTTTAATGTAAAGGTAAAGATTTTGCCTGTCCAATTCTGTCTGACTCTAGGGGTTGGTGCTTTTAGCTGTCCATTTCATAGTTGAGGGTGCCAAAGATATTTCTGTGGCCATGTGGTCATGTGACTATGTGGCCATGACATGGCATGCTGTTATGTTCTGAAGAAGTAGTACCTATTTATCTATTCAAATTTCTATGCTTTCAAACTGCTAGGTTTTCGGGAGCTGGGGCAAGAGGAACTTACCCTGTTACATGGTGTTTGGGTCTCAAACTCTTGCTGTCAGAATTGCAGCTGACAAGCTGAGTATCTTTAACCACTGAGCCATTGCATCTCCGTTTTAATGTATTTATTGTTTTTTAATTAATTGTTATATACCACTTAGATTCATTTTTAAATGAGATGGACAGCTACACAAATATGATAAATAAATTCCACAGTGCTGCTATACCAGTGACATTTATTTGTTCATATTTTAACTCTAAGTTTATTATTGCAATTACTGGTAGGCATATGCTAGGTGAAAAGTAGTATATAATTTGATAGATTATAATGTGGCCTAGAATATATGCAATTTTATTGTCCTTTCTTTATGTAATACATTCATTACTTTAACTTCTACTGTGATTTTCCCAAGGGAGTTTATTGTAGCATTTTATTCTCAAAACAATATCATGATACCTTATAATCAGAGTAAAAGATGCTTGACCTGGTATACACTGTGGATGAATTGTGACATGGATCTGGGTTTTCTAATCCTAGTCCTGCTCCTTAACTACTTTATAATGCAATTTAATCTGACGGACTCATTGTATGGCTTCACAAAAATGGATTAAGGAGCCATCAAGTTGAATTTTAGCATTTCTCCTTTAAGAAAGCATAACAAATTCAAATTCACTGCATATCTCTCCTTAGACAACACTGTTAAAGTCATGCCAAATATCTTACCTGTTTCAATATATGCATAAATAACCATCACAATGTGTCCAAGACCATCTAAATTGATTTCACACTTCAGCATTATCTTCAGAAGGCGAAAGCAAATGCACTAATTATTAGAAAATGCAAACTGACAGAAGTGGTCAACACATTGATGAGCAAATGTTCTATAAAGTGACAAGTAGATTAGAGACAAAACATTATGATTCAGTGGAATAAACAACCAGGCTAGCTTCAAATTTTGATAGAAGCACACATAATAATTAAAATATTCAGGTAGCTGGGAATCTACATTGTTTGTTTGTAAAGGACCATATGCTTCTTGGGGCAGATGGAGAAAACTCTAGCATCATATGATACATCAATGGTTTGAGAAGGGAGATCACATTTTAATTCAGATTTATCCTACATAAACTCATCAATCTAAAGTACAATTTTCTAAATTCCATGATGAATTTACCAGACTAAAATTGTATATGTTTTTTGGGGGAAAACAGTTAATGTATGCTTGAAAATGATACTTTTAAAAAAATCTTATAGTAAGAGAAATTGCTGGTATATATAAAACTAATTAGGACAGAAATTCATAGTCTGCAAATATGAATTAATTTAGCTATATTTTGCATAGAAAAAAGTATTAAATAAATTGGAAATCTGAAATAAATATGAAATAGACTTTCAATCAGGTTTAGTTCATCTGCTGGGATTAGAGTTCAGTTGACAACCTTATGCTGTTGCAAATATACCTCACAACTGTCAATCCAGGAACGATTGTTGGAATTCTATCATTACGAATGCCATTATTGAAATGACAGGGTAACATTCTGTCACTGGTTCTGCATTAACTGAATGATACTTCAAACCAATGCAGTTAATCTGATTCCACACAGTATTACATTGTGCACAAATAAAATATTTAAATGCATACAACTTAAGAGCAATGCAAAGAACATAAACGGTCATATTTAAGAAAAATAGAGTACATTATGAGTCTTAGTTAATTCATTTCCCTGTTTATTAATATCTTCACTAGTTTTGAAACACTACAGTTATGAGTTTCTCCTATCTTTGAAATACACTGGCAAAGTCCTGTGGAAAGTTCTTTCCTCTGACCATGTCAGTGTGCTTCCCTTCCTCCTTGAAACTGGAGAAAAGTGTATCAACATAAATTGCATTGGCTATAGCCCACTTCACACAATTTAAGTCAGGATAGCTTCAGAGTAGTGATTCACTGTCATCCTTCTCTCCCACCCAACATCAGCAACTGGTGAGGAAATCAACCAATTGTTCTCTTCAGTATGAAGGGAGCAGTCTTAATATTTGTTATTTGCTATGTGCTTACTTTAACAGAGACAATAGAACATGTTCAAAAAAACCATTCATGTGCTATTTTGGCATTACATCAGTCAGCCATCAGTTAGCTTTCTAGGATAGGCTGTCTGCTAATTACTCACAACTTCTGTGCAGCTAAACAAACTGTTAATAGGTAAAGTCCTAATTTAAGCATGAAACACAGATAACACACTTAGAAGCATCAATGTGACCCAAGCCAAGGGTTTATAAAATGGGTAGGTCCCCTATTGTAATGTCCCAAATCAGTTTTTCATAGTGCTTTCTTTTTTAAAAAAATTATTGGTTTTTAAACATTTATGGGGAAAGGTAAGGGGATAGATAGAAAGTTCATAGTGCTTTCTGATGCAGAAATAGCAGAGACTATTCTTACAAAAAAACCATTCCTTTAGCACATAAAATACCTCAACTTCAGACTTGAAGTTTACCAAACTCAAAACAAGAAAGGATAGTCACAGACTCTAACATCTTTGTCTTCTCTAGTTACAGTCTAAAGTGAGTAAGACCATGCATATATTGATATTGGATTAATCTGACATTTAGGTCTTAGCATTTATAAATCGATATGTGTCTTAAAAATTGCTACATTATTCATGGTTTCTATATTTTACTTTCCTGGAGTATAGTACTTAATGACTCTTCTTATTGAGATCTCATTCGAAATAATTTCTATTTTAAGTTCTTCTGCTTTTTAACAAATTGTGACTTTGTATGGATAAGCATTAGCCATATAATGCATTGCAGCATATAAAAACCAAAGTCCATCAAATTGCACAGTAATTTCCGACATCAAGTACAATATATCGTGTAGCCTATTCCCAGAATGGCTCAAGAAGGTTTGGACATCAACCTGAAAACAAGACTATCACCTCTAAGGAAAGTGGTAATCTAAGGAAACATTTCAGAGGTTCCCACAAAAAAATCATCTGATGGCATCTATGAAATTATTTCATAGGATTTCCTGGGAGATCAATTTAGTTCTGTTACAGAAGTATACAAAATAACCTGGACTGAGTGACTTTTCTTCCTCTTGAAAATAATTTACCACACACATTGCCTTTAATAAGATAAGAAATCTGTTCTCTTTCCTATCTCTCATTCCATCATGTGTGTATGTATGTCCACACTTTTCCTATTTTATAAAGTCTATAGTATAACACACAAACCAAATAGTAAGATTCCTGACTGACATATGTATATTCCCCTGAACATTCAGTAACTTATTATAAATAAAAAAACACCCAAAAAGCAAAATGGTCACGCATTCATCAAATGGTAAAGTGGGAGAATATCAACAACTTCCTGGGGCATTTGGAGCTGATCAGATGATTGTTCCTAACTATGTAGTTCCCAAAATTTTCTTCAAGGTGCTGGGTTGTCCACATGGGAAGGTTTTTCTCTATAAAAGTAGAAAAATAAACTGTAGGTTGAAGTGGAGGATTCATATATGGCATCATAAGGGTATTTTCTTTAGAAATAATTAGTAAAGCATTGATATGTTGTTAAGGATCATCCTGGTCTTTACAATTAGAAGCTGATGAGCTTAACTAACTTAACTGACCTTAACTTACCCAGGTCTCTGGAGCCTGGGGAAGGCCGTTTTTGCCCTCCTAGAGGCTCGGGGAAGCTTCCAGAAGGTAAAAAATGGGCCTACTGGAAGTTCTGGAAGTCCAAAAATGGGTCTGTTTCTGACTTCTGGAGGGCCTCCGGAGCCCTGGGAAGGCCATTTTCACCCTCCAGGAGGCTCAGGGAAAGCCTCCAGAGCCTGGGGAGGGCAAAAACACCCCCTCCTCTGTGGTGCACAAGGCCAAATAGGCCATGCCACCATGGAGGCCCACCATGACCATGCCCACCCAGCTACTGGGCGGAGAACTGGTTGCTAATATTTTTTGAATTCCAATGCTGCCTAAGCCTCATCCTGCACTATAGGAATTAGTTGAAGAAGAGTACACTGGAGGAAATATAGCTGCAGGTGGAGTCAGCTATTCCAGAAGATAAGCTATGCAAGGCCCTGAGCCCAGCATCGGGTCACAAATTGAGAGAAGCAAAGGAACTCAAGCTGTCCACTTGAAAGTAAGAAGTGTGATTCAGCAAATGAAAATAGTAGTAAGAGTTATATCAAGAAAAAGTAGACTAACTTGTTATTTAGAACCTTAAAAACATTAGCTATTCTTAAATTATTTTTTCACTGGTGTTTTGTTTTTGTTTTTTGAATTACCTGAAAAGTATTTCATTTTCTAAGCACAAATTTTGCAATCTGTAACTTGTCAATACTGCTAATGTTGAGGCTCTTCCGGTGGCACCGTAGGCATTGAAGGACGTTCCTTTAGGAACGCCAGCCTCGTGATCGCGTTTAAGCTGCTAGAACAGCGTAAATCAGCTGTCAAGCGGCTTGAAAACTCTCCCCTTGGGAAAAGAGTGGGAGAAGAGCAGTCGGGCAAGGGTAGAGCTCCCCATAGACCCCCAGGAGCAATTCTGGGGCTCAAAGGGTGAGAGCCCCCCAGCAGCCCGACAAGGCTCCGCATCTCGGGATGCTTCTGCTGCAGCAGAAACAAAATGCCACGACCACCCCTGCAATCAATGTTTTAATCTACAATTGAATAAGAAGCAGGCAGAGCAAAGGCAAGAGCGATTATAATTGCAAGTATAAACTTTAACTCCGATGCAGTATCACTTCCTTCTGTGAAGATTTGAGGAGAACAAAGGGTAATAAAGATGGCGTCTGCAAATCAAAGGGTGTGATCAAAGCAAAACTTAAAAGGAAAGTATTTGTAAAGTGTTTGTTAACGTCATTAAAAGACTCAAGAACTCAAGATTAAAGAAAACAGTTTTTGGTTTACTAATGAGCTATAAGATTTAACAAGTTTGGGGTTAAGTGGACTTTTTGGACTCAATAATTTAGTTGTTGGAAAGTGTGATTTGAATATTTGGAAATGCCTTCAAAACAAATCAAAATAAGTGCCTCTAAGGGTGCTGGAAGTCACCCAGCCCAGCCACCTAAATTGCAGTCTTTATTATCTTTAGTGGATACACAAACAGTGACATTTGAAACTCTCCAAGGAGCTTTAAAAGCACAAGCCTCATTTTTGCAAGAAAAAATTACATCTGCCCTTAAAGAGGTGTCTGATGAAATGTCTGAAATTAAGGACTTAATTCAAACCCGCAATCAACAAATAAGAGAGGATATAGTGGATGTGTTTAAGGGTTTGTTTGCTTTTGTAACATCATTGGACGACAGGGTGGAAGAAATTACTCAGTCTAATGTGAATTTGGAGAATAAAGTTGATGAGATTCAAATCAAGATTGAAAAATCAGATGCAGAAGTGACAATGATACAATACAGAGCGATGGAATTTGCTTTGAGAATAAGAGGCCTGAAAGAAGATAACCAAGAAAATTTGAAAGAAATCTTTGCAGAAGCTTTCACTCAGTTAATTGGTGAACCAAAAGCAGAATATGATTGGCAGATTGAAAAAAATTATCGTGTTAGTTCAGACAGAGACAACTACCAAGAGATATTGTAATCTACTTTGTTACCAGGAAAACAAGGAATGGAATATTACAAGCGACTCATGAAAGCAAACTACAGGTGGCAGGACAGGAGGTGGCAGTACTGGAGGAAATTCCTTTTAAAATATTGAGATCCAGAAAGGATTATGCATTCCTAGTTGATGAACTTAGAAATTGCCAGATACAGTATAGATGGGAGGCCCCAGCCGGATTGGTGGTGAATTATTTAGAAGAAAGATATCGTCTGAATTCAGTTTGGAAGGCAAAAGATTTTTACAGTAATGTACTAAAGGCTGGATATCCACCATCCCCAGAATAAATCCAAAAGAAGAATAAGAAAAATAACAGGGTGTGAGATAGTAAAAAGGTTATTCACTTAGGACTCTAGATTACAATTTTAAATGGGAGATTACATAAGTATAATTATGACCATTATAGCACAAAATACAGATATAGATGGATAAATGAGAGAACTTACAATAGTTTTTGCTGGGAAGGATAATAGTAGTAAAATGAAAGTCTTGTTTAAGTTTTTATTTTTTTCTTTAAATGATACCAAGATTTTTTTTAAAGGAAAAAAAGATGCAAATATGGAAGAATGGTAGAAAGGTATTGATAATTTTGTCTAATAATGATGGGAATATAGAAAAGATTTGGGTAAGAAATGAAAAAATTATGCAAGATTAAAACTTGAAAGAGAGTTTTTATAAGATGTCTTTAGATCTTAAAAAGTTAGCTTGTGTGTATCCCAATTTATAATTTAAATGTTGGAAATGTGATTGTGTTGATCCTATGTGTTATTATGTATGGTGGATTTGTAAAGAAACTAAAGCATTTTGGATAAAAATATGGTGGATTATTTAAAATATTCTCAAAAAGAGGATAAAGTTCACTCTTCAGTTGTTTTTGCTAAGTATAATTACAGACTGTACAATTATAGAGACTAATTTGATTCTGAATTTAATAATGGCGACAAGATTGCTGGAAGAAGGAAGAATTGCTTACTATTCAAGATTGAATAGTAGTTAAAAGTAGTTAGTTTAGCAGAGACGGCTAAAATTTCAACATATTGGAAAGACTATTCAGAGGAGAAACACAAGTTGGAATGGAGAAGATGGATTAACTATATTCAAATAAACATTGAACTAAGGAACTTCAATTAGCTTATGAATGAATAAGGAATGTTATAGTTTATCCAAATTTAGCTTAATAAAAGGGGAGTTAAAGTATAAGGGGGAGGTAAGATGTTATAGTTAGTTAGCTTATGTTAGTGTATGATTGCTAAATGTTTATACCCTGTATTTTGCTCTGGGATGTTGGGGGGAGGGAGGGTTGGAGGGGTAGCAGGGTTGGGGTGGAGGGAGGAAAGGGTAAGGGGAAATATCTGTAAACTCTACTAAAACTTTTCAGTAATAGAAAGATATGTTGGGTTCATAGAAAAAAAATATATTGTTAACGTTCAGGGTTTACAGTTGCAATAAATACTTTGTATCACAAGCTGGATATATGTGTGTAATTAGCAATCCAGAACATTGCTAGTAGGCAAGTAGGAAAGCACATTTAGAAAGAAAAGACATAATAATCTCAATTGAAAGCTTTTTTGTATGGATATTTTACACTAAGGATTCTGTTTTTTTTTCAGAATACTTGGTTTTATAGAGTGTTGCTATAGACAGGTACCATTTGCTCTTCATTTTTACTAGTAAAAAGGAAGAACTGAATATTTATTCCAGCTTTCCTTAAATTAAAACAAACCAATGTTCTTTCTTAAATGTTAGGAGAGAGTGCAATCTCCTTGCATATGATACCTGATAAACCTGTCTGCTAGGCTTATGTCTACTATATTTCATAGAACTGAGATTTCCCAAGCTCTATTTTATGCATCAATCATAGGCCCACAGCGCTGAAATTTACTGGAAGATATACATAATTATAATCAGTTCCACCTTGGGTTTTCCAAATCTGGACATACTAGATTCTGTTTCACCAATTACAACACAGTCTTATCTATCTAATTTTCAAACCCAGATAATCTCTTGGCATTATTTCCATTTTCCTTCAGGACCTAGAATGGTATTTATGTAAGAGGAAAACATATAGAACAAGTTGCTCTGAAATTGATGATTTTTGAAGAGGATTTATTTTTAATCACTGTAAAGTTCTTCCGTAGCAGAACCATTCAAAGCTTGTCTTGAAACTTTATACTACTGTTTGATGTCAAATCTTGCTTTGCTGCAGCCCAAAGTACAGTCCCTGCGGGGAGAGGGGGCGGTCTATAAATTTAATAAAACCTAAACCTACAGAAAAGAGCTGATAGAAATATTTACACTTCACTATACTTTTAGATATATATTTTTTGAGAGAGAGAAGAGGAAGAACTCTTCCAATCAAGTAGCTATTGAATGAAATATCGGGTTTGATATTCCTTCCAATTCAGGTCTCTCATCATATAAGGAGGCAAACAAAAGTTTGATCTCACATGCTTAATGAGCCTATTACAGTGGCCACATGGTTTTGTGCAGACCCCAGTGTGCACTTACATCACCTCTCCTGCGGAAGCTGCATTGGCTGCCGATTTCCTTCTGGGTGCAATTCAAGGTGCTGTTGGTCACCTTTGAAGTCCTTCATGGCTTGGGATCAGGTTATCTGAAGGACCGTCTCTTGCCAGTCACATCTACCTGACCCATCAGAGTGGGGAAGCAGGGAATGTTGCGAGTCCCATCCCCGAGGGAGATACACCTGGTGGAACTCAGAAGAAGGACCCTCTCTGTGGTGGATCCCTCTCCCTGGAACACCATTCCACTGGAAATTACAACAGCCCCCTCTCTAATACTCTTCTGGAAGGTGCTGAAGACCTGGTTCTGCTAGCGGGCCTGGGGAACCCAGAGCGGGATGGAGCCGCTCATGTGATCAGCTGACGCTGGGGTGGGAGGTGGGGGGTGATATTATTACATTAATTGATTTGATTTTTTATTAGTTTTACTGTTTTTAGATGTGATTTTTATATTCTGTAAACCACCTTGAGTCGCCATGGGCAAATAGGGTGCAATATAAATTTAATAATAAAAAATAGAGAAATAAAATTATATTTCTCAGAATCAGTTTCTGATTTGGATGGCATGACCATTTTCTCAGGTGACAGTTGACACACTAGCTCATTTCTATCAAATGTACAGTAAATATACAACTTTGGAAACTGGCACATTTGGAATCCATGGAGACCTTAAAATTATAAAAGTTAAACTCTTACATTTGGTAAAGATTTGGAAGCATTGAGAATAATTCATATTTCTCATGAAAAAGAAGAATTAAAATTTTCGAAGAAAAACATCAATGTTGTGATAAAATCATCACATATTCACAAACTAAACTGCTCAAAGTATGTGGCAATTCACAAAAATAAATTAACAAATAATTAACCTACCTTTGGTGTACAGCAATGGAGAGTTTTGTTAAATTACATGGAAGAATGCATGAAATCTCACTACCAAATGATTTAAAATTGAGATAATGGATGCTTACAGATTAAAAACAAGAGGCAATCCCTAATGGCAATTTACTCCTATAAGTGTTAACTTTCCAACATTCAGCACTAGAAGCCAACTTTTTTTACAATTTTCAAGGGAAGCTACTGAATTAAAATATCATGGAAATGTAATAATGATTTATCCAAATTTTCCTTTGCATGCGTTTTAAGAAAATACTTTGATTTGATGCACATACTAGTAAAGAACAAAATAGTTAATTAATTTTTTCTTCTATCCATAAATCTTTAGACTTGGTCTTCGATAT
The DNA here is from genome assembly GCF_964273705.1 of Natrix helvetica. Lineage (NCBI taxonomy): Eukaryota > Metazoa > Chordata > Lepidosauria > Squamata > Natricidae > Natrix > Natrix helvetica. The sequence continues at coordinate 43,538,323 of NC_138552.1, forward strand.
GAGATCAAAACATTTACAAGCTGGCCTACTACTGTAGAATTTCTACAGGCTCTGCCCTTACTTTATTAGTAACAGTTGCCATTTTAAAAAAAAACCATTCATCCCTTTTAAAAGTTTTTAATAGTTGTGGCTAATATGCTTTTAAAATATATCTTCCTGTAACTTTATTCTCAGGGCCTTAAAGATGAATAGTGAGAACAGCAAGATTACATCATGGCATTTGTGAACTTTACAGCTAGCTTCTGACAAACAAACTTAATGCAGAAGTCAGCAGGAAGTTGCAATTCCTGGTCATGTCACATTTAATGACCCATAATGATTTGCTTAATAATTATAGCCAGAATCAATAAACTGTCATCACAAGGCCATGATCACATGATTTTTCACTTTATGACCCCGTCACTTAGTGATAGAATTGCTTGTCCAAATTGTGGTCGGTAAATGTGACTTATATAATAGCCCTGTTAAGAACACTACTGAAATATTTCACTGATTCCAACTATAATCTGTAACTCTTTAATATGTAATTTGTGTTGGAAATTTTAATTTAAATCAAGATGGGTAGAAACATTGAAATGCCCCCTTTACTTTTTCTCAACATTGTACCTCAAGCATATATGTCAGGTTAAAAAGGATTGACAGCACACCTCTTATTAATCTCTACCTTTTGGAGATTAATATTGAGAACTAGGTATCCCACGCGGAAACTATATACCTGACAATTGCTTCAGGTACATAAACTTTTATGTGAAATTCACTTTTGGCTATATTTATTTCTTAGAAATATGAGGTAGCTTAGATGCAAGCTAAAATTATGAAACCAAGTTCATAAGAGAGAAGTAGTTTTTGATTCTGATTAAATGAAAAATTGACAGTAAGAATCATGAACATTCAAGGAAAGTAAAATATCAACATAATGCATAATATGGCTAGTAGCAAACTTTGATACTATGTACCAGTTAGTGGAGTCTAGTTTTTAAATTATAAATTAATATCACAGAAATTAATAATAGAATAATGTTAATGGGAGAATTGTTATTGTTCTCCTTTCTGTGAGCTCCCTTCACTCTTTCTTGAATTTGTTTCAAAGTGCTCTCCGTGCCAGATTTGCAAGCAGAGGTCACTAGCGGATGTTTTACTGGAAGATGTATCCCAAACTCAGTGGTGAGTTTCAAATTTTTTAGAACCTCTTCTGTAGTTGTGGCCTGCTTTGTGGGAGTGGCTTGCCAGCCATGTGACCGGTTGGGAGTGGCTTGCCAGTCATGTGACCGAGTGGGAGTGGCTTGGCAGTCATGTGACTGGGTGGGTGTGGCCAAATTGTAAAATGTGGTGAAACTCACTTAACAACACTCTTGCTTAGCAACCAAAATGTTGGCTCAGAAACTTTGGCATTTGAAGCATGCAAGTCTTAAAGCTGTCAAGTTACAAGACCCTTGCACCCCTAACCCTTTAGAAAAAAAACCAGGGATGTTCAAACTTGACAGCTTTAACACTTGTGGATCTCAACTCCCAGAATTCCTCCTCCAGTTATGTTGGCTCAGAAACTCTGGCATTGAAGTGTGCAAGTCTTAAAGTTACAAGACCCTTGCACCCCTAATCCTTTAGAAAAATAAACCCCCAGGGGTGTTCAAGCTTGACAGCTTTAAGATTTGTGGGCTTCAACTCTCATAATTCCTCCTCCAATTATGTTGGCTCAGGAACTCTGCATTGAAGTGTGCAAGTCTTAAAACTGTCAAGTTACAAGACACTTGCACTCCTAACCCTTTAGAAAAAAAACCCAGGGATGTTCAAACTTGACAGCTTTAAGACTTTAAGGTTTAGATAGGACTCTTAGAGGTGGTAGGGATTGGTGAGCCAGCCAATCAGTGAGCGGCAGGCGGGACAAGCGTGGTGCAGACGGGTGGGGGGACTGAGCTGGAACCAGTTCTAAATGGCAGAGATTTGTGGAACCTCTTCTATAGAAGAGGTTAGAACTGGCAGGAACCCACCCCTGCCCAAACTCTTGGCTAGACTTTCCACTGTAGTGACCTCTGCATGGGTTCTTTTCATACCCATCTTATCAGAGTACTCCCCATTTGTAAAAATTGCCTGCTCTTTGTGCAAACCAACTCCTCATCTTACCCAGTGTTTTACAAAATGGCTGAAGTGTTGTATTTTTGTAAATTACATTGACATAGATATGTCTATGTGAACAGTGAAGTGAAGAATTTCAGTTCTTTTAACCACACTGTTTCCCACTGCTCTATCTCTTTATTATAACCAAAATTCTTAGTTTATTTTATCATGCTGTCTTTAACTTGCTTTTCTTCCATTTTAAATTTCAACAAGAATGTAATATATTTTATCACTCACATGTTCATCATTTATATATAATTCAGTTTCAGATTTTGTTTTATTGTTAACTAGTCTAATTATTTTGAAATAACAGGCAGTTCATATTAGACATGGCAATATCTAAATATTTTCCTTTTTCAATTTAAAAACCAGTTTTTACAATCAATTCTTTTTTATCTTTCATCATCTTTAACTTTCAATTCTCTTTTTATATATTAAAATGACTAGATTATGATCTAAAAGTTCCTTGGCAATATTTCCACTTTTTAAACACATGGTATATAGATTTTACAAGTCAAAAACATGCCTATTCTTAAGAAAAAGCTATGTGTCCCAGAAAAAATAGTATATACTTTAGAGTGACAATTTTTATGTCTCCACATATCTATAAATTCAGAATTATCCATCATTTCAAATTTTTTGGGGGTAATTTGCCTTGTATTGTTTTAAATCCCCTTTACAGATCTGTATTTATGGAGGCAAACCATTTCATTGTGGACTCTCAAAGTTTCATATGGCAAGTCTATTAGTTTTTCTATAAGTCCTTTGAAGAACATAGTTTTGTTATCTTTTAAGTCATGCCGTGTTTTCCCGAAAATAAGACAGGGTCTTATTTTCTTTTGACCCACAAAATATGGCTTGGGCCTTATTATCAGGGGAAGGCTTATAATTTTGGGGTTGCCAGGCGGCTGCTCCCTTCCGAGCGGGCTCCCGAACAGCCGGGTACAGCCTCAGGGATGAAGCAACCATGAGGGGACCACGCTCACGAGCAGCGCCCGGCAAACCCTCTCTCCAGCTGGGCAGAGTACCATTCACTGACCTAGGAGATATCACTAAGGTGCCAAGCCACATGGTGCCCTGCCCGCTCCCCAGTTCCCACGGCTTGGCACATTTGGGATACCCCCTTGGTCAGTGCATGGAGCTCTGTCCAGCTGGAGAGGGTGGTTGCGCGAGCGCCTGTTCTGCCCCCAGCTCACATGCCTCCCAGCCTCACCATGCCCTGACCCAGATCTCCCTGTAGGGCCAGGGCACCGTCACTGCTTTCACCACTGCCACTGCGCTTCAAACATAACTTCTCCAGCTTCCAAACTCTGAAACTCGGCTTCTGATTTTTCCAGCAATGGCTGCTCTAGGAGTGTACTCTATGGTTGTCGGCTGGCTTCCATAAGGCCCACAACCACAGAGTGCATTCCTAGAGCGGCCGCTGCTGGAAGAATCGGAAGCTGAGTTCCGGAGTTTGGAAGCCGAAGAAGAAGTTATGCTCAGAGCACAGCAGCAGCAGTGCCCTGGCCCTGCAGGGAGAGCTGGGCCAGGGCATGGTGAAGCTGGGATGCATGTGAACTGGGGACAGAACAGGCACTCATGCAACCACCCTCTCCAGCCGGGCAGAGCTCCATACACTGACCTAGGGGGTATTCTGAATGTGCCAAGCCGTGGGAGCTGGGGGTGGGCAGAGTGCCACATGGCTTGGTGCCTTAGGGATACCCTCTAGATCAGTGAATGGTACTATGCCCGGCTGGAAAGGGGTTTGTCAGGCGGCTGCTCGTGAGCATGGTCACCTCATGGCTGCTTCACCCCTGAGGCTGTGCCTGGCTCTTCAGGAGCCCACTCACAAGGGAGCAGCTGCCAGCAACTCCCCCCTCTGACCAGGCAGAACACCACTCCCCAAACTAGCAGTATCCCAAAGGCGGCAAGCAATGTGACCGCCTTTCTCCCCCTTGGCTCCTGCGGCTTGGTGCCTTTGGGATACCGCTAGATCAGTGAGCAGTGTTCTGCCTGGCTGGAGGGTGGGTTGTCCAAGGAGCTTATTTTCATGGGGGGCTTATACTTTTGCCCACGTGAAAAATGTGGCAAGGTCTTAGTTTCAGGACAGGTTGTATTTTCGGGGAAACACGGTATATTCCTGATATCAGAATCTTGATTTAATTCAAATTAATTTCAGTCCCACATATCTACCATAATCGTCAGTCATTTACAAGCTTTGATCAAAGCTGTAGGTTTATATCCACAACAACTCAATTTTCCTTACTTTTCCCTGGCAAAATACATTCTTGTTGCAATTTTTTGTGCTCCTTTTTTTCTGATGTCTATATCTTAACTTTTTCAAATAATGAAATACCTTTTTATGTGATGCTTTCATCCCATTTATGTTCCCTGTTATGTATTTAAAGTTCATATTTATGTTGCAAATTTACAAAAATCTATACCTGTAGGGACCAATGTAGTAGCCTCTTTCTCAATCTCTTGCTATATTTGTTGCATAGCAACCTACTTTTGATCCACTTGCATTTCTTCCAATTCCTCTTTAAACCTTTAAAAAAATATTTTGCCTTTTGGACTGAGTTAAGTCAAAATCTATTTTGTTTGAAAGTTAAAATCATTCCTCCCAATTTATCCATATGAAATGCTGTATTGTTCTTTTTAAGTTTGTTGGTCAGTAAGGTGTATTCTTTTCTCATGAATGAAGGCAAATATATGTGTCTCAGAACAATTTGGCGTGATCCAATTTGGGTCGGTCACCAGAACCAGAGGTTTAGTTTTCCAAACTTTTGGGCTCATGCTGAAACTCTTCCTGAAGAAACTTTTCTCTCATCAGAATGTGTCATATTCTGGTGCGAGAAAAGGTTCCTGAAGATTGGCTCCAGCACAAATCCAAAAACTCAGAAGACTAAACCTCTGACCCAGAGACTGACCCAGATTGACCCAGATTGGATCCTAAATTCTTTTCTGTTAATATTCTGATAGGTATTTCTCTAAGAAGAATCACATCTGAAATTTTAATCCTCAGGATGGTATTAAAATGTTGTTATAGAATCTGGTCTCTTGTCTTCTTCTTGACAAAATACACTGGTATTTCCCTTTGTAGATTTCCTAGTCTTGCATGTCTTGTATTAATTCTGTACACTTTGTCCACTTCTGCATCCATATAATCTACATTCAGAACAAGCTGAATATTCTGTGAAATGTATTAATCAGTAGTCCTGGAAATCAGGTGAGAAAATACAGTATATAAATCAAAGACTGGTAACTGAGTAACACAGTTAATTTCTTGGGATTTATTGAAATAAAAAAGAGTTCCAAGAAAGATAAAAATTAAGTGGCACAACCAATGAGATTACAAAAAGTATAGAAACAATTAAATTTCTAAAATCAGAGTCAGCCCTGGACCCAAAATTCTCATTGAATGATTAGCACTTACATTGTTAGAATCCCTAACTAATAATTATTGCTTATCAGTAACACTCTATATTTCATTTATTCTTCTATTTTCCTTTATTTTATGAGACATATAATACACTAATATTAAAACCTAAAAAGACCTTATTGATATGTACATTACAGATCAATATCTCAATGCAGATCCTCAAAGGTCATAGAAAATAATCTATCTCAATTTAGGTTTTAAAAAATAACAAGCATCTAACAATTTCCACCTTGTGAGTTCACAGCAAATAACTGGAACCAGCTGTTCACGTTTCTTGGGATCCTGAAAAGACCTTTGATACGGTCCAGACTGAATTTATAAATAATGTTCTAAGAAGATACAGCTTTGCACCATTTTATGTTCACTGGATTTCAATTTGGTAGCTTCACTGCATAGCTGAAATTATTACAAATGGATATGTCTCCTCCTATAACAAGCAACCAGAAATAGAGATTTTATAAGTTTTGTTTACTTTCTTTGCCCAGACATGCATTTCCTATTGCTATAAAAAGGATGTGTGTGAACTTTTCAACTCTTACACATTCAGAATCAGTTTAAGCTGCTTTAAGGAAGTAAAATAGACAAAATATGTGTATTCAACATGTGCCCATGACCTCTTTTCTATACACATCTGATAATATAGTAAATGTAGAAACATCCATTTCTCAATATATACAGTTAAAACATGTACCAATTAAACAGTATGGTTCAGATGCTTTAAAAGCATTTTTTTAAAAAGAAAATGAAATAGTAAAATGTAAGTTAGTAGCAGTCACATATCTGCATTGTGGAATGAAAAACTGGAATATCTCGTTTTGGATAATCAATGGATTCAGAATTCAAAATATGATTTAAACAGAAAATTAATTCAACAGGATTTTTGTAAAACACCAGCCAACACTCCTCTTCCCATTCTCTCTTTCTCTTTGTATGTGTATATGTGCGTGTATGTAATATCAGTGACGTGCAGTCAGGGGAGGCAGGGGAGGCGGAGCCTCACCACTCTCATCATGAAAATAAAAAAGAATTACTCCAGGAAGCCATGAAAGTGGCTGGGAGAGGCGCGCGGCTTGGTTTAGCCTCCCTGGACATCTCAGCAGCAGCCCCAAGTGTGCCGATCTCGCCATTTTTTACATCGGGTGAGCCCAGGATCCTTGCAAGGGGAATGGGACGTGTGCAGGAGGCTCCTCAGCTCCAGCCTCAATCAGCGCAGCCGCGGTCCCCTTCATGTTGGCTCAGGAAGGAGGGGAATGGGACCACGTGTGCAGGGGAAGGGGATCGCGGCTCTGCTAATCTGAGGCTGTGCGCTGAGGAGCCGCCTGCACACGTGGTCCCATTCCCCTTGCAAGGATCCCGGGCCAAGTTACAGGAGCCGGGGGGGAGCGCTCACGTTGCTTGCCGCCTTCGGTATACCGCTAGGTTGGGGAGTGGCATTCTGTCTGGCCAGAGGGAAGAGTTGCCGGGTGGCTGCTCTCTTGTGAACTGGCTCCCGAAGAGCCGGGCACAGCCTCAGGGGTGAAGCAGCCATGAGGTAACCATGCTCACAAGCAGCCGCCTGGCAAATCCCCTCTCCAGCCGGGAAAAGCACCATTCACTGACCTAGGGGGTATCCCTAAGGTTCCAAGCCATGTGGTGCTCTGCCCGCCCCCCCAGCTCCTGCGGCTTGGCACATCCGGGATACCCCCTAGGTCAGTGCTGGAGAAAGGGGTTGCGCGAGCGCCTGTTTCGCCCGCAGCTTCACGAAGCCCTTGCGCAGCTCTCCCAGGCCACTGCCGCCGGCCACCGAGCACTGGCCGTTGCTGCCCACCGCCGGCCACCGGTGCCCCGCTCCGAGCATAACTTTCAAACTCCAAAACTCGGGGCCGAGTCTTCCAGCATCGGCCACTCTAGGAGTGCTCTCTATGGTGGGCCGGCTGCTGGAAGACTCTGTCCAGAAAACTCTCTGTCAGGCAGCCGGCCCACCATGTGGCAGAGCACCACATGGCTTGGCACCTTAGGGATACCCCCTAGGTCAGTGAATGGCGCTTTTCCCAGCTGGAGAGGGGATTTGCCAGGCGGCTGCTCGTGAGCATGGTTACCTCATGGATGCTTTGCCCCTGAGGCTGTGCCCGGCTCTTCGGGAGCCAGTTCACAAGGGAGCAGCCGCCCGGCAGCCCCAAAATTTCGGGGAAACACGGTAACATCATCAGTGCTAGAAGGGGGGGGGAAGGAGGAGAAAGGAAAAGTTTCTCTTCTCAGAAATGTCTTCTTAGTGGAGCTGCGGCAGCCTGCCTGCCTCTTTTTGACATTTCTGAGAAAAGAAACTTCTCCGTTTGGGCTGCGCCCGTGCGATCGGAGCAACCACATGGTTTGATGACGTCACCAGCCTCATCAGTCATAAACCTCACCGCACGTCGCTGTGTAATATGTGTTGGCTAGCGTTATACACAATACAAAGATTCTGCAACTAATATGTTCTGGGCTTATTCCAGTGATATCCTTATGTTGGTTTCAAATAATTACTTGTAGTATATAAGCAATGCATTTCTTTGGCATATATTAGAGACAGAGTGTAATGTTGGAAAGATATATTATGGCTAAAGACTGTAATATGATATTAAATTGTATTTCTAAAATATGGAATTTGTCATTCCATGAAGAACTTTGGCTTGTTCAAATTTTGGCATGCTAAGAAGATAAATTTACATAAATTTTCATAAATGTAAAGAAATTTATTCTTGTGATTTTATGGAATGGATATGGTTTTAATTGTTATAAAATTTCCTATGTTCTGAAAATGAAAAGATAATGCATTATAATTCTGTGTGGCCTATATTTACTGATACTTAAAGATTAACTATAAAGCTATTCCTGTGGATGTTATATGAACCTTCCTCCTTTTGTTTCCTTCCCCTTGTATGTTTAGTTATGTTTAATTTATTTTAATCACTATTCATATTTCTTTTCTATTGATAATACACTTTTTGTATTTCAGTATTAAAAATAAACAATCCATAAAACAAAATAAAATTGTTACATTAAAATAACCTGCTTATGACAAATATGGGCCTTATGATAACACAGAATGCTATGAAAATGTTTTATTTTCAAACAAACTGAAGCACAAATTATTTTGATACTTAAAGCTAAGCTACTTTAATCTCATTTGCTATTTTGTGTGAATGTAACCTACAAGTATCGGCAGGGGGATTGTGTCTTTCCTCCTCTCCTCTTCCTCTTCCTCTTGAAAGGAAATAGTTAACACTGCAAAATCTCTTTAAAAATTATACTCTGCCAAGGAGAGAAAGAAATGGTGTCTTTATTGTGAGGAAACAAAACATATAAGAAAAATAGAGCTCATAGTCTGGCTTCAGCTTTGAACTTTTAATTTTTCCTTAGTGGACAAAGTACAGGAGATTAAAGCAATACCTTTTATTGGACCAACAAAGAACTGCCAAGCTTTGAGACCTGAAAGGTTGCATCTTCAGGGTTCACTTTATTGATCTTTTCCACTGTTCCTTGTGGATCAGATTGGCTGCAAATATTTCTCTGTGTCATTGATGTTACCTTTCCTCCTTTGAGAGTTTAGATTTAGTGTTTTTATTTGTGGACCTTGATGAGAAGAATTTAGCAGAAGAACCTATATAGTTCACATATTGTGCTTGTACAGGTATGTGTATGTGTGTGTGTATAATACATTTTAAATTTCAGCTGAGAATGATAACATTGGTTAAAGGCATGTTCAAACTTCATCTGTTTCTGTGAGTTTGTAAAATCTTTTTCATATTTTTGAATAACTCCTACTTTTTAGGAACAGTAGGGTCTACTCCTAATATAATTAAGGCTGAAACCACCCTGAGTTTTCACACAAACTTACAATTAATACGGCATCTATAAAAAAATAAAATATGGATTGTGATTTACTAGGGACAAGTACTAGAACAGTAATTGGTCTTGAACAGTAAGAACCAGTTTTCCCCCATTATCCCAATTAATTAATGCAAAAGCTTTTTACACACACACACATGCCATAACAATTTACACCTAACTTGGTAATCACACATTTAACATACAGATACCTGGTTTCAGTGGTATCTACAGGCTCAGTAAAAAAAAAAAAAAGGTAAGCAGCATAAGTGAAGCCTCACTCCTTTTGTAGGCCTGTTGATGCATCATACACATGTATAAAAAGGTGGGGCTTTGATCATGGTGCTATCATTGCCATCTTGCCTTTTTCGACATCTACTCCAATGCAGACATTGCTTCTCAGATTGATCCTAACATTTGTGCATCCTTGTGCACTTAATACAATTGGGTAATAGCCCACAACAGATGCAAACATTCAGTGTCACAATTTGGGATGTTGTCTTGTTGAATATTAAGAGAAATAAAATGGAACATCTGTATAATTTATAAAATGATTACAGTAGGTCTTTTATTTTTTTATTTTTACTGAATGTTGTGATTTTACATTTATTGAGCAAGGAACAATGGTAACACCACCTCCTTGTTCTAATATCAACCCTAGATGTTAGGCCAGGAAAGACAGATTGCTCTTAACCACCCTGTTACAGCAAAATATTGTTGTCATCCCCCATAGCTTTTAAGTTTCATATAAAAAGGTATGTATAGGTATGTAATTATATGAGAAACAATTCATGTTTCCACTGAGACAATGGATGCAATTCCATTTTCTTAAGATAGTGCTGCATGCTATAGTATGATAGTGACGATCTTGCATGACATATTCTGCAAAAATTGGGCATTTGTTTTAGAAAAAAAAGTCAATCTATTTCCCTTATCGGAATTAGATTATAGATGCAGAATATTATAGGATTTCCCTTACCCAAATCAACATTTTTTTCTTAAAACTGATGCAGTGCTTTTAGATGGGCTGTATCAACAGAGAGATAGTATTGAGATCAAAGGAATTATAATACCTTTCTGTAACGCATTGATGAGGTCACATTTATACGGTAAATACTGCATCCAGTTCTGGCCAAAATGATACAAAAAAGATGTTGAAACCCTAGAAAGAGTACAGAAGAGAGAAACAAAAACAATAAGGGGTCTAGAGGCTAAACCTTATGAGGAACAGCTAAAGTAATTAGGTCTGTTTAGCTTAACAAAGACAGAACTCAGAGAAGACATAATTAACAGTCTTCCAATACTTGAAGAGCTAACACAGGGAAGAGGATAATAGTTTATTCTCCATAGCACCTGAGGGTAGGACACAAAACAATGCGTGTGGAGGGTCATCAGATGAAGATCCAACCAGGAAATAAGAAGGAATTTCCTGACAGTGAGAACTATTAACAGTGGAACAACTTGCTTCCAAGAGTTGTGGTTACTCCATCAATGGACAGTTTTCAAGAAAAGATTGGACAACCATTTGTACAAGATGGTATGAGTATTCCAACCCTGGGCAGGAGGCTGGAAGAAGACCAGTAAAGTCCCTTCCAATCCTATAATTCTATGAACAAAAAAAAAAATATTATAAGTTTAGAACAGATGAGTTCAAACAAAATGTTTCAAGCTCAAAATATTTGAAATGATTCTTTAACTTCTGTATATAGATATATTTGGATTTGTACACACACACACACACACACACACACACACACACACACACACACACACACGAATGGGCCAATATCAGGGTTGAAGGGTTCTATGTATTATATCAAAATTTAAGTATATATAAATTTAACAGTTTTTTGAAGGACAACTTTCTTAATATGCCTGTTGGGTTCTTTTGGCCTCTATGATTTTCCTTTGAATTTTAAATATAATATATTTTTTCTGCATTTTTTCCAGTATTTTTTGTTTAGTATATACATTTTGTGTCCCTTTTTGTGCTGAAAAAATGAGCTGTTATAAATTTTTGAAAAAGAAAGAAGTTACTCCATTTTTATTTCTATTATGCTACTTTGTGCCCAATGAGGCATTACATTATCAAATGTCTCCAATTTATCCTCTAGAACTGATCAGAAAAATGCATTTGATTAGGCAAGGTTGCCTAAGATTCTTAGGAAAAGTGCACAGGAAAATATGTGGATTTTTCAGGAAATGAGCTGATAAGGAAGTAGAAAGTAATGTAAGGTTGGAAACTGATAAAACCAAAAATGGCAATTTTGCTGATCTTGACTACTGTATATGTAGGTATTGTAGATGTTGCCAGCCAAAAGGAAGATCAGATTACAAGATATCAAAGGCAAATGTAAGCTATCTTCCGAGTTTGAAAAGCTGCAATTGTGGGAGTAAATATTTCTGTCCCTTTATAACCGAAAGCTATAAAGAAATAAAGGACAAACTATAGCAATTTGAGAACTAGTTGGTATTTATTTAAAATAATAAATATACAGTTTGGTACAGCTTTCTGTTAATGAAACATGAATTAAAACTACATTAGGCTGAAATTACTGTAGCACATCTACAGTAATATCAAATGAATTCATTATGACTAGCATAGTTATAATGAATACTAAATGAATTAATAATAATGAACCATGTTAAGTGATATCTAATTGTTTTATTTCATTTTTATGTATATTTTGTCCAGATTTTACTGTTAAGTTAATAAGGATGGCATTCATTAAGTCATTTCCCTGCCAAGTTTTAAAAGAGAGCACTTAGCTTCACACTACATCCTAAAACATATTTAGCACCATACATTCTTATTATCGTCTCTCTCTCTCTCTGTCTCTCTGTCTCTCTGTCTCTCTCTCTGTCTCTCTGTCTCTCTGTCTCTGTCTCTCTCTCTCTCTCTCTGTCTCTCTGTCTCTCTCTCTCTCTCTCTCTCTCTCTCTCTCTCTCTCTCTCATACACACAAAAGAAAATTTTGAGAGCCTTTCTGCAGGTTTACAGCAGACTAGTGAGAGAATCCCTAAGGTGTAATAGTATTAAAGGTTATAAAACCAAGCAAGTTTTATAAATAAAGGTAGGTTGTTGTTTTTTAATATCTTTGTTCAAGCAACATAGCATAACTTCTTGCCAATCCAGGGGCAAACTTACATACTTATCAGATATGCTATAAAATAGTATTAACAGAATTAAAAAGATATAGGATATTTCTGATCACACTCCTCCCCCCCCCCAAAAAAAACCCTAAGGGGGAAAAAATGCAAAAATCCCAACTTACCTAATTTTCTTTATCACCTGATCTATTGTGGTATTCCCCAAAAAATTAATTTCAACCTATCCCCCATATTTGCCTATCTCTAGTTTATAATATATGTATAATTATTGACATTCAGCATATAGCTTATTTTTCCATTGCAGAATACCAAGAAGTGATTATAGAAAGGTCTTCAATTGTGTTGATATGTTAAGCTATGAAATGTCCTCTGAAAAATCCCAGAACATCTCATCGTTCACATAAGAAACTTATATACAGGGCAGGAAATTATAGTTCAGACAGAGCATGGAAAAACAGATTGGCTACAAGTTGACAAGGAAGTGGGACAAGGTTGTGTACTTTCTCCTTCTATCCTTCAATCTATATGCTGAATGTATATGATGGGAAGCTGTATTGGAAGAAGATGAGTATGGTTTTAAAATTGGAGATAGAAATATCAACTTGCGCTATGCTGATGGCATTACCCTGATAGTTGAAAATGTAATTAAAGTTAAGAAACACAGTGAAAAATGGACTAAAATTAAATATAAAGAAGGTTGGGTTTGTTTCTCTTTACTTGAGTTTGTTGCAGAGTAGTATAGAAATGTTGGTATGCATATATTCCAAATTCCAGTTATGTATATGTTCAAGGTTTTGGTTATATTACCTTTAAAGCCTTCATGGCATGGGACCACCTGATCCCAATTTTACCATCCTGTCCACCAGGAGTGTCAGGGAGGGTATATTTTGGATCCTGTCAGTTAAAGAATTTTGTCTGGTGGGATCCAGGAAAAGAACCTTCTCTGCCATTGCCCCATCCCTTTGCAGCACCTTACCCCCCCAGAGATGAGGCAGGTCTCCACTCTTCTAGTGAATGAAGTTCTAGGGCTGTGATGGTGAAGCTGTGACATGCGAGCCGTCGCCCAGCTCAGTTCCACCGTGCATGCGCGCGCACCTTCTGCCAGCCAGTTGATTTTTGGGTCTCTGCTGTGCATGCAGGAGAGACATGTGCATGTGTGAGGGAGTATGTGGGGCGTGCTGTGCCCCTACTTGTGCCCCATTTTTGGTCCCAGGATGCTGCAGGGAGGCATGTTAGGCCCAAAATGAGGCACAGGGGATTGTGCACATGCACAGGTGGCATTGCATTATGGGTGTGTGCACACGTACATGTGCTATCATTCTAGCGAGATTTCAGCATCTGAGGAGAAAAAGGTTAGCCATTACTTTTCTAGGGCATTCTCTCCACCTTTTTAGCATTTAATATTGTAAACCTATCTTTTAAATCTGTTTTTAATTTTGTTCTTATTTCTGCTTTTATATTTTGTGACATGTTTTTTTTAATTATAAGCTGCTCAGAATCATGTAGGTGAGATGGGCAGTATACAGTGTGATAAATAAATAAATACATTCCTAGTTCATATTAATCTACTCTACTAAGGTAAATTGGGGTTAAAGATAGAATTGTCTAAAAGCCACCAAGTGAGCTTGGAGGCTGTGTGGATATTTAAACAAGGATCACCAAACTGAGAAACAATTTTTTTAAAAAATTAATCTCTCTTTCTTTCTATCTCTTTTTTTTTCTTCTCTACTCCCAACTTTAGGAGGAAGTCCCTGGAGAATAACAATTTTCTGCTTTCTTGTATAATGAAAATTGCTAGCTATGTAACGCTAAATCTGGACATGCAAAAGGTGAAATTCCTGTACTATCCTACTTAATTATATTTGCCAAGAGACTTCTGAATACCCGTATTTTTCAGAGTATAAGACGCACCGGAGTATAAGACGCACCAAGGTTTTGAAGAGGCAAATTTAAAAAAAAGTAGGTAGATAGATAGAGGTATAGAGAAGGAGAGAAAGAGAGAGAAATGGAATAGGGAGGGAGGGAGAGAGAGAGAGTGCAGTTAGGTAGGTAGGAAGAGGGATAGATAGATAGAAATAAAGAGAGAGAGAGAGATACAGTGAATAGGTAGGGAGAGAGAGAGTGTGCAGGTAGAGATAGGTAGGTAGGTAGAGGGATAGAGAGAGAGAAATAGAGATAGAGAGAAATACAGTAGATAGGTAGGTGTTTCTGCTGGCACAGCACTTGATCAATGTAATTCTCATCAATTAGTTAAAGAGCTTTCCGAAAGGGGGAAAAAAGTTTTTACACTCTGCAAATCTCCCCAGCCCCCAGGAGCTCTTTGAAAGCCTCCATAAGGCTATACACAGCCATTTTGGTGAAGGGGGCAAGGCTTCTGGAGGCAAAAGTGCTGTATTTGGTGTATAAGACGCACCCAGATTTTCAGCCTCTTTTTTGAGGGAAAAAGGTACGTCTTATACTCTGAAAAATACGGTATATTTCAGAGGTAAGTAGTTATTTCAATTAATGTTCTTTGTAGCATATTTAAATGCACAATGTCTTGAACTCTATGAACACCAGATGATTTAAGGAAAGCAGCTTGCTATACAGAAACTAGTAAAGTGTGAGGAATCACAAAACACACAAACCAAATCAATAGATGGAGGGTTATGGTGTCCAAGTGCCAAAAGGTTTGCTTGCAGCTCCTATTTCTTTATACTAAGGTCAGGTGATAAAATAAGAACTTGTAGTCAGTTAGTAATCCAATTGTTTAAATGTTGGACTTAGGGAGTTTATAAAGATAAATTTTAGCTAAAGTCAGATTGGATAAATGCCATTCCAACACAGTCAAATCCTGTAAATTTTCCTGTGGTGAAGGTGGGATTGCATGATCATAATATGCCTTCTTGCTTTTCAAGGTATATAAATTGGTTCTTTTTCTGTCCAGGGAGAAGGCAAAAGAATAATCAGATGGCTAAGGTCAGGAATTAGTAAGTATCTCTGTAGAACTACACCTAAAGGTATACAGGTTTGTAGTGTTATTTTAAGAAAAGTTTTATTAAAGAACAAGAAATACAGTGTTGTATCAAAGAAGAGACGACTAGAAGTGTGGTCACAATTCAAACAGGGTTAAAATATCCAGCAATTCATGGTTCATCTGCCTCTGATGTTGTCTTATAAAATTCCCAGTAACTGGATAGTGTCATCTAGACTCAGCTGGAGTTCATTATAATTCCGAGCCCCAAGGAAGCTATTTTGTTCAAATAGCCTGATCTTGCAATCTCGTGCTTTTCCACCATTCTGCCTTCTGTTCCTCTACTAAGTGGATATGTCACTATTGAGGACTCAAAGACTATAGGATAAGGATAAGATCTGAAAGACAAATCGGGAGCCCCCATTCCACATTGTTATCCTCTGATATCTTTCTATTCTTTAAGGAATAAAGTTGGGTGTGTTGTGTTCAGCTCATATGTCAACAACATACTGTGTTTCTGTATGAAAGCAACTCACCCATTTCACCCATCTCCTCCCATTTATGACTGCAATTTTGTTGCTTGTATCCTTACAATTTATATTGATATTGCTTATTTATACCCTATGATTATCATTAAGTGTTGTACCTTATGAGTCTTGATGAATTTATCTTGTCTTTTTATGTACAATAAGAACATATGAACCAGACAAATTCCTTGTGTGTCCAATCACACTTGGCCAATAAAGAATTCATTCATTCATTCATTCATTCATTCATTCATTCATTCATTCATTCATTCATTCATTCATTCATTCTATCCATCCATCATCCATCCATCCATCCATCCATCCATCCATCCATCCATCCATCCATCCATCCATCTATCTATCTATCTATCTATCTATTTATCTAATGAAGTGGATTATTTGGACAAAACAACCTATTCATCCCTGTGTGAATGTAAACATAGTCATTGAAGTACCTAGTACTATAGTTAATCACTATAGTACTAGGATCAATAATCGATAAGATTATTGATTGTAATTTTAATCAAATTATATTGGGAAAAGGAAGAAGAAGGTAGTATCTGTCTGTCTGTTTGTCTGTTATTTTCCAGAACTGCCCAGATAATGCAAGGAGGTTTCTGCCACACATACAGAATCCTAGGAAATGACTAAGTGTCTTTATTAGGATTCTTGCATTCTGAAGCACCTTTTTGTAATTAAACCCAAAGCACTATGGAGCCTCAACTAAGAAAAATGATTTATATCTGAGGTATTTTTACTAAGTGCAAGACACTGTAGCAAAGATAGATAGAAAATGATTCATGGAAAAGTTGCTGGAAATTGATTATACTTACATCATTCAAGGCATGATTATTCCAATTACTCAATCTGGTCCTTGAAAGGAACATAAGAGTGAAAGGGTGCTCCAAAGAGTCAAAAAAGCTAAAGAAAGAGTAGATTTGGAGAAGCTGTTTTCTTCAGAATAAGAACATCTCATAATCTCTGCAGCAGTCAAAAGAGAAAACTGGTGAACACCTTGGCAGGTGTGACAGAAGAGAAATGATGGAGATTGGGGATCAAGATCTTTATATCCTGTTGGCCTTGTATATGCCATCTAAAAGCATAGACCTCACTTTATTCCAAAAGAACGTTGGCTCCAATTTCATATGATCATGAACCGAGTAGGGAATCCATCTATTTCCTACCTCTCTGATACAAGGGATTGTCCCTACTGAAATATTAATGATCTTTCTCTTGATACCACTCAACCCCTTTTTCTTCTCCTCTGTGTGTAACCAATCTATAGCACTGAAACCAGAATTTCCACATTGCATTCCTTAATGTTCTCCCCAGTTCTTATTTTCAGAAGCATATCATTGTAAATAGGCATTCCCCCGACTTCACTTGTTTTTCCCACTCATGATAAACTACAGCTTTTTAACAGCAGACAAATATTATTTTTGCAGTGAGCTAGTCCTTTCCCAGGCACCTGTAAGCTTTGTGACAACAAAGAGCCATAGCTAGCATCCGCCACCCACAAAGCTGCCTGCCTCCACCTCTGTCTCTGTTTGCTCGCTGGGAAATGAACTATAATGCATTTACCTTTATGGGTCTCTGTCTCTCCGTGCTGTTTATGACTATGACCTCCTCCTGTTAGTTTATGACTTCATTCCTGGCAACACAACTAAAATGAAGTTAGACCTTTCAGACGAAGTTCGGCCTTTGTGAATCATACATGCTCTAATTGTTAACAAGGCACAGAAGCACTTGCAGATCCATTCTGAAGGTGCCCCCACTCTCAGAGGCACATCTGCTGATCCTTCTGCGGGACCACTCCAAGGCCATAAAATGTATTTCCTTGCAGGTGCCTTTGGCTTCCATCTCTCTGTCTTTCTTTATGAAATGTGTGAAAATGTGTCTTTTATACCAGGCTCCCAATGTTAATTATACTAATTCATGGTTTTTAATTACATTTTGTGTTCATACCTCACATTTTTCTTTGTGTTGTTTTAAATTATAATCATCCATGTGTCCTTTTTTCAACAGACATGTAGCATATAAATCAACTAAAGAAATAAGACTACACAGAAATGAGTATCTGAGAAATTTAATTAGTGATGATAATGCTACCTTAGACAAGCACCTTTATCATCTTTATTCTGAGAGTAGCAAAATGTATTACAAATATTGGACTGAATTGAAAGATGACCTTCACAGCACTGTTTATTTCCATTGGTAGAAGCAAATTTTTCTCCATCTTTCAAAAGAAATAACATCAATTCTGTTAGAGTTCCAGAGATTGAGTTTCCTTATTTTATCTCCCACCAGTATTTTCTTTCTTTCTGTTTGCAATAATCACTTTGCTAGAGAAAGTTGCATGGCCAGATTATCATTATTAAAATAAAAATAAAAAAGAGGTGGCATCTGTAACAATGGGAGTCCTTGAGCTTCTAGCAAGCATTTATGCAAGATAATTATTATGCATTTCATAGGTAGGGGCACCTTATCTACAAATTCTGAAAGGAATTGATCTTCTTTTCACTTTAACTTGAATTTTCTTCTCAGACAAAAACATGGAATGGAAATCTGACCTCACTTTATTCTAAAATAGAGGTGAAGGTAAAATTGTCCTGGGCTAGTTCTACTTCATTAATGTCATGAACTCAACTCCTCTTTTGTCAATTTTTTGTTAAGATGTACATCTATTATGCCAACTCAGTAAGAGGGACATGAGTTGCAAAGAAGAATAGAGTAAGGAAAATAACAACATTTAATGATTAAATTTCCTTTTCTTTATAAATAATGACGGGAATAAAAGAATAAACACCTGAATACACTCACAACCAATTATAAAGTAGAAATTTATATAAACATAGATAAAGGAAATGTAAGCCAAAGTTGTGTTCATAAATGTAGTATCCTGTTTGGGGATAGAACCTTTTATATAGCAATGCTGATAAACAGCTTTATGTATATGTGTATACATACACACAAAGAGAGAGAGAGACATACAATACAGATAAAAATATGTCTGTGAAGGACAACTCATTCATACAGAGGAAATCAATTTGATCCAATTACTTATAATAATGCATTGAACACATACCTAGTATACATTGGATATGCAGACTTTAATTTACTTTCTCATATCAACATTATATCAGAATCAATTGCAAGCCTCATATATTAGTAAAATAATGCTTATACTCATACATGACAAATTAGAGCTCTGTATGGAAAAAATATGTGACAGCTTCAAGTGGGCCTTAGGAAGGTCAAGGAACATGACACATTATTACTCATGGATGCTGCATAATTAAGAAAGCCCAAGAATAGCCAAAATGGTATATGCTTCATCAATTATTAAAAAAGATTTTGTGCTCCAGTGGGTGGTGGGAATCAAAATGTAAATATTGATCATTTGCACCACCCAGGTGACCCTGAAGACACAGATAAACCTCCAGTGACCTTAACAACTTGCTAAAAGAATGCAAAAGACCAGATGTCTGCAAGGAGTATAAATCAAGGGTGAAATTCAGTGGCTTCTGACAGGTTCTGGAGAACTGGTAGCGGAAATTTTGAGTGGTTCAGAGAACTGGCAAATACCACCTCTGGTTGGCCCCAGAGTGGGGAGGGAACGGAGATTTTGCAATATCCTTCCCCCAGGAGTGGGGAGGGAATGGGGATTTTGCAGTATCCTTCCCCTGCAACGCCCACTAAGCCACGCCCACATAACTAGTAGTAAAAATAATGAATTTCACCACTTGTATAAATCCTTCCATTCCCACCAGCCAGTCAGAGCTGAAGAAACTTTTTGGATGACCAGCACTAACCTTTCAAAGGTTAGTCAGTTAGATGTCAGAACAACAAATCAGTAGTCATTCAGTTCCCCGATGGAGGATTTCTTAGGAACCGGGATGATGATAAAGTATTTGAAGTAAAAAGGGACACAACACATTTACAGTGATTTATAAAAAAAAATCAGTATGAAGATGGGGACCAATTGTTCAGCACATGTTTTCTCCATTTGGGTCTGGTGCTTTTCTGATGTTTTGTCTGTGAAATAGATCTTGCACATTTTTTCTAAGATCATTGGAGGTGGGGAGGCATAGAGAAGGATGAAGGATGGAGATAGATATAGGGAGATAGGTATAGAAAAACTGGCTAATCAAGAGGCTGTGTGCCATTGGTCTTTTCTCTCTAGACCAATTACTGCACTTCAAGGGAACCCTCTGTTAAAGAATTGAAATTTTCAGATGCTAAAATGGTCAGTAGCCTCATTCAAGATGGCGATGATTCTGCATACAGATGGGGGACGGGGTTGTTTGAGCAACTAGCCCTGTGGTGCAGCCAGAACAATTTGGAGCTGAATACACTTAAAATTATAGAAATAAAAGTGGATTTTAGGAGGAACACTTCTATTTTACCACCTTTTATCATATTCAACAACATAGTATTAGCAGTTGAGTCCTTCAAATGTTTATGTTCCATAATCTCCCAGGACTTAAAATGGACATTTAACATTAGAACCATCATTGAAAAGACACAGCAAAAAATGTTCTTCCTTCGTCAACTCAGAAAGTTCAGAATGCCCCAGAAGCTGTTGATACAGTTTTGCAGAACGACTATTGAGTCTGTCATTTGTACTTCTATAACTGTCTGGTTTGGTACAGCAATCAATCAGGACAGGGACAGATTCCAACCAATAATTAAGATTGCAGACAGAACAATTGCAACCAGTCTGCCTTCCATAGAAGATTTGTACATTGCACAGGTCAGAAGGAGGGCTGAGAAGATATCTGCAGACCCTTCACATCCTGGACATAACTGCTTTACCTCCTCCCCTCAGGATGCCTCTATAGGCCATTGAAGGCCAAAATAATTAGACACAGGACAGTTTTTTCCGCTCAGGCCATCACTCTGCTAATCATCACAGTGCTGTCTAATGTCTATGTGTATTTACCCAAGTAGTATGGCTACAGCATTATTGTTTATCTTTCATATTTTCCTTCTTATTCCTCCCTCTTATTGGTACTATTATTATGATGATTATCATTATTCTGTTGTTTTGCATATACACTAAGAGCTTCTGCACTAGAGACAAATTCCTTGTATGTCTAATCACACTTGGCCAAATATGGTATTATAGTCTAGTCTACTGTTGATGTATCTGAGAAGGGGTTAGGTAGCAGTAGATGACAATGATCTCCTCTCAAACCTGTAACAGAACCCATTTAGGATAGATAATCATGTACAAAATCTATCTATCTGTGGTAGCCAGGAGTTGAAATCACTTGATGGCACATAATCAGTTCCTAGGCAAATACAGCAGAGACTATATTTTCTACTTTTTTTTCTTATGAAGTGACTTCGAATCACATTGTTTTAACTTTTTTAAAAAAGCAGAGTTCTGTACATATGTCATTGTTTTTCTGTGACAGTTTTGGATAAAGTCTTTGTGCACAATATAATATTATATGATAGAATAGAATTCTTTATTGGCCAAGTGCGATTGGACACACAAGGAATTTGGTGCATATGCTCTCAGTGTGCAAAGATAGGAACAATAAGAAGATTAATAGTAATAGTAATGCAGACTTAGTAAACAGTTTGACAGTGTTAAGAGTTCATATGATGATATGAAGGTACTGAATCACAGTTAAATCATCCTGTATTTCTTTTCTGTCATGGCCAATAATAAAATAATATACATGGTAGAATTTTGCATAGCTATATGTATATCGCATAATTATATTTCTCACTACTTATATCTAT
Source organism: Natrix helvetica (assembly GCF_964273705.1). NCBI lineage: Eukaryota > Metazoa > Chordata > Lepidosauria > Squamata > Natricidae > Natrix > Natrix helvetica. The sequence continues at coordinate 43,560,052 of NC_138552.1, forward strand.
TTACATGCTTAAAAAGTTACTTTTTGAACAAGAATATGTGAATCGTATAGAATTCTTATATGGGTCATCTTTAAATGCTTACATTTGGAATCTTCTATATTTATGTATAATAAAATCTATGGAAACCTATGTACATTATGGAGACTTTTTCCATGGCATTTTTTTTCAACACTGAAATTTCACCTCGGTTTTATATGTTTTCCTACAAAATAGTTGATATTTGGACCTTATTATCCAAACAATTAAAAATCCTGAGAGTTTTAATCTTGGAATATGGAAGATTTGTGTTCATATTTCTCCATACCTACATAGTTGATTGGCTATAGGCAAGATTCTCCCTTCCAATCTTACTTCTCCACCAATAAAGTTGATCTCTTAAAGACAACTTTGTACATAGGCTGTGAGTGCTGTCACAACTGAGGAATAATTGAAACAATTTAATATTTTCTGTACACTGAAAAAGCTGTATAATTATAACCTGTGATGGTTACTATAAAGCAAATAAACATTTTCCACAAAATAAGTCTCCAAAAGAACATCTCCAAAAGAAGAGAAAGGAAAAGAAAAGAAAAGAAAGAAGGAAGGAGGGAGGGAGGAAGAGAGAAAAGAAAAAGAAAGAAAGAAAGAAACACACACACAAACACACACACAAACAAATGCACACACACACAGACACACACACACACACACAGACACCTACACCCACACCTCTCTTTAGTTCCTTCTTTCTTTTCCCCATGGTCAGGTTGGCTGTATCTCCAAACACTTGTAAGTACTGTATGTTCTGTCATATCCTGAAGTCATGCATTAGCACCTTTTCATTCAGCAAAGGGTGAGAACAGATATCTTTTGGCAGCTGACAGCAGGGAGCAAGAAGAGAGGAGGAGGGAGAAGCTGTAGGACTAGGACACTGTGGTGGCCTGGTGGCTAACATGGCTAATCTACCAGCTGTGAATAACCTCTTTTTTTTCTTATTCCATCCACCCAACAGATGTCTCTCTGTCATTGTCATGTCCTCAAGCTATCCTGGTAAATGATTTGTGCATTATAAGTGAGTCACCAAGGTGACAATTGAACCTCTTCACAGCTCAAAATTGTTGATGTGTGCACTGAGAGTGAAGTGTGTGTGTGGGTGAGAGAGAGGGAGGGGAGAGAATGAGAATGAAAAGAGGAAAAAAATAGAAAGGGAGAGAGAGAAGGAGGGGAATGAGAGGAAGAGAAAAATGTCAAGGTTACCTTGTTTTGGATAGAGAATCAAAAGGGAGGGCAAATTAACTGCTGCCTAGGTGGGTCTTTTGGATCTCCTTGACTAAGGCAGTACCTTCTTGCCTCCCCTGAACAGATGTAAACATCGCTTTGAAATATTTTTTTTTAAAAGAATGCTTTGCTTGTTTTGAATGCATGCTTTTATACTGTGGTAAGAATATTAATACAGAAAGGCTGAAAAGTTTGAGCATATATATAACATAGCATTTCAAAATGTGTGAGTAGATATAATTGAATTTTGCAAGGCAAAAATACAGTTTGTTATAAATGAGAGCCGTAGATGCTATTAGTTGGGAATTAGGATATATTAATTAGAGACTATTTGCTTCTTTCCTTTTTCTTGTTTCTTTTTTGCTGCTAAATGAATAATCAGAAAGTATACAATTCATAGTTGTGAAAATATACGAGGAATTCTATATTTAGGAATAAGAAGAACAAGAACAACAATAATGTTTTAATTAAAAAAATATTTTTAGCAAACTGGCTCAAAGATGCTTAATAGAATATAGGGAGCTAATCCATTATAACCATTACAATGACAATAAGGCTCCGTTGAACAAGGAGAAGGCAGGAATAACATAGCAATATGACCTTTGTGCAGAGAAAGCATGCCAAGTAATTGTAAATTTTTACAGATGGTAGATGACACGTTTTCCTGTGACTTTGAACTTACTTTGCTCTTGCAACATTCTGCATATCAATTGGACAGCAATATTTCTTCCATGTAATGCTCAAAAATTTACTTCTGTGATCTTTTCTTGTTGCACCCTGTTCATATGTAAATATATTAGTTGCAGCATTTTCCTTGTGTCTTATAGTGCATATGCCAGGCAATTGTGACCTCCATATATCTAGTAAATGTAGGTCATATTTTCTCTTTGCTGCTGATCATTCAGCAGTACTTCATCTTATTAATCAGGCTGTTCTGTTGCAGCTTTAGCTAAGTACAGCTTTTGTTTTCTTTCCTTTGTGCCTGGCTATATAATTTACTTCCGTCATATTTTATTAATTCATCTTTGTTTATGTTAGCAAAGGAACACATTCCTTTGTCCACATAGTTTAATCCTCCTGCTCCCAGTTAAACAGACAGCATGAATCAACAGTCTGATGAATTTTTTGATCTCAGATTGGGTCATTTGGAATTTAAAAGAAAAAAAAAGGATGAATATAATAGCATTGATGTTAATTACAATCCAAACATTATTTTGAACAAGACTTTAGAGGTCAGTAAACAGGAGTCAACTGCCACCAAAGTCATTTGAGTCCTGCTCTGAAATGTAGACAACCTTGTAGTCTTCTGGATAAGGGCCAGACAATGTTGAATTTGGTTTCAGAAGTCTTGGATTAAGTTCTACTGCTAATAGTACAATATTCCAGTGTGTTGGCTTTTCTGAAACATTTTATACGTGCCTAACTCATATTCCTTCAATTTAATATGTATGATATGTAATCAGTATGAAGTTCACCTAAGTGTATGTAGGCATTAGTGTAATTTCTTGGAAACCCATTTTTCTTGTCATTGTTAGTAACATAAGTAAATCAATATATCAATACACAGAGTTCGTACAATATCCTTTTTCCCCTTTTGCATGGGATTAATATGTGTTCCTATTCTGAAATCTGACCTTGTTTTGAGATTCCCTTTCTGCTTTTTTAGCATCATACCAAAATCTAAGGGCCAGACAACTAGATCTCACACAAAGTTAAAGTTTAAAAGACTGAAGACTCACTTCAGGATTTCCCTAAAATTGGGAAAGGAGCTTGACTTGGGAGATTTGGGAAAAAAATGTTCTATTGCCATTAATTGTAGAAAGTTGAATTTACAGTTAGTTCAAACTCCCTTTTCTGCATGTTTTGCTATACTGCCTTATCGTGATAGGCAGGACTTTACTGAGAATGATGAGGCAGAATGCTAGGAGTTTACATATGTATGTATGTATGTATGTATGTATGTATGTATGTATGTATGTATGTATGTATACTCCCAACAAAATCAAGATAAAGAGTGAAGATCATCCTACAATAGATAACCAGCTAAAGGAAACCACCTATATTTGGAACAATGCTAGAAGAGGCTGATCATTTTAGTGCCAACAGCAAAAGCATAGTTTCATACTGTGTGGGGAAAACATAATAATGAGCCACGCCTGTATTTTATTAAGAAAACCCAATAGATAGACAAGGAAGTGATTGACAATATGGTGCTGAATGACAGGTCACTCAAATCACTTAACCGAAGAAGAGCACGTTTTTTTATTTGGATAGACTAAATCCTTCCAGAGATCTTGATGTGGATGTTGCTACTGAGAAAAAAAACCCAAAGCTGCAGAAAGAATTACAGTGAGGGCATGGTTTGGAGAAAAAAACCAGGAAGATGGGAAAACTCAACATGGCTAAAAATAAATCAGTAAACTTCACATTGCCACCTTGGGCATCACACAGATTAAATATGTATATGGAAAGGGAGATGTCAGATGTTTAAGATAGTTTGAAGAAAGGCTAAAAAACAAGACACTATGTTATTGATGCATACTGGATAACTGAGAAACCCAAAGAACATAAAAACAGAAATCAGTATGCACTTAATTGATTATAAAAGCACCTTTTGCTTGTATTAAATATGCCACATCTTCAGAAAAATGGGAATCTTAGAACATGTTATAGCCATCACATGAAATATATCCATAGTCAGAAGCAACAGTTGGAGGGGAGGGGAGGGACATGGCAAAACAGAATGGATCTAGACTGGTAGAGGAGTGATAAAAACTGTTTACTCCTTCCTCAGTTATTCAACCTGTATCCTGAAGATGTATTTAGGGAGAGAAGACTGAATTGGAGGAAAATAAGCCTACTTTTAAAACTGAAGGGAAAATATCCACAATCTGTGATATATTGACAATACTACTCTCATAGCTGCAAATGCAAGTTATCTTCAAGCTATAGTAATGAATGTCAAGTAGGTTAGTGAGAAAAATGGAGTCAAAGGTAGTTATAAAGAAAGTCAAACTAATGGCAGCACAACTGCACATTGTCTTCAAACTGACAATGCAGATTAGCATCCAGTAGGGAATTAATGAAGGCCTTTTAAAAAAAATGATGAGATTCTATGACATGTCTATATCTACACAGATCAAAATCATACAGGCAATGTTTAATGGAGGTGAACGTTGAATTTTGAAGAAGCAGGATAGGAAAAGTATTGATGTCTTTGTACTTTGATGCTGAAGAAGACTTTTGAAAATATTGTCGACACTCTGACTTCTAGACTGATAGATTGATAATTCATAAAGAACTGAGGTAACCAATCCAGCAATCTACCAAGGTCAGTTGTGTCAACAAAGCTCCTAAGAGGTTCAGATGAACCAACAGGACTATACTCCCCTGGTTTACTCCATAGCACACGTAATTTCCCATGTCAAAAGCAATGGTTTTTCTCCCTAAATTTAGGCTTAATATCTTGGTTTCTAGACTGATTCAATCAGTTTAAAAAAAAAAACTGGTCAATTTTATTAATTCCTTTGTGTGTTTAAAATCTAAAAAAAAAAAATGAGGCGATTGAAATGTCTTTTTAAACAAAAGAAAAAGCCATATTCTGGGAAGTAAATGCTGACTAACAATGTCTTCATTTTATTGTGACTTCCCCCACCCCCTGTAAAGTGTGATTAGTAGCAAAATGTAAATAAAAAACCCTAAATTGCTTTATTCATCGTGTACATTCTGCAGTTAAAATGAATGAAATTCCCTGTGAGGAAACATCTGACTAAGCAAAATAATGGTTATGTATTTGTGAAAATGTTTAATGAACTCCCCAGTTAATAAAATGCTGTTATTTTAGAGCCCATTACAATGTGTGTTAAATTAATTTGAGGCTACATGGTTGAAAGGCTTTTTTTCTTTCCTGTCTTAATATACCAAGAATAATTTACCTTCGTTGCACGTGAGAGGGCAAAGAGCTTAGATAGCCAGGAATGCTGGCAGGACGGCATAAGCGAAAGCCCACAAATGTAGGAGTAAGCTATTCACAAGCCTTGCCTCTGTAATCATTTGTCTAATGTCAGTTCAAAGTCAGGGAACTTGCCAAAGATCAAACACATTTTTTAAAGTGCATATTGTAAATGTCCTGGCTGGCATGCATTTTCTATTTCCTTTTGTTCTAAAACTCACATATTTACCATGTTTTCAATGTGTGGGGCAATATCTTACAGGCTGAAAGGCAATGTATCATTTGTTGGGTAAGTAAGGCATTTCTGATGAGGGTAGGTAAATCCTCTGCTACTAGAAGGAGAGAGAAATTCAATTACTTAAAAAAAGTGGTTTTGTAGAAACTTTAAGTAGTGGATGTCAATCTCAATTGTCCTTTACATGACCTTCAGAGATTGTCCTGAATATGTGTCATGTCATTTATTGAGTATACTAAAACACATATTTGCTGCACTGGTGTTAATATTCAGTGTCTGTGTACAGGATTATTATGAAACCAGCAAAGAGTTATGCACAGGGGTAATGAACTGATGAATTGTAGGAAGATTTGAGATAAACCAATCTGATTTATTTCCCAAATCTAAGGGTCAACAAAACCACAGTTCATTTCAGTATTCCAAATGTTGCAAAAACATTTTCCAAAATGTATGCAAAATGCAAATGTTTTAAAAGAAAGTATACGTAAAAACATGCACACATATATACTGTGTATATGTAATGAAATTAAATGGCAAATAATGGCCTATATTAAGGAAAAGCCTGGGTGTAAACTTCCAAATGGAAATTTCTGAATTGTGCACAGTAAAATATGAGTTTAAAAAGTACACAGAATTTGCACTGAAGATTAATGGCATGTATGAAAAAACAATATGAGAATCTAATTAAAACAACGCTGCCAGGTTCTTCTTTCCATATTTCTAATCCACAAGACATTCTACTTACTGAATCCCTTGGCATGTTACATTCTTATGCTCACTCCTATATTCTACTTAAAAAGAGAGCCCCATGAGAGAAACTCTTAACAATATAGGAAGAGAACTCATGTGGTTGGCTTGGCCTAAAGAGAGTCTTAACTTCATTTCCCAAGAGTGTTAGAGCCATTACAAATGTAGAGGGACTATTTAACTGGAGAACAGATGGAGTTGAGGAAATTAGCTAGAACAGACAGAGCTGACCCTGGAAAAGTGATACAGCTACTTCACTTGGAATTCAGAAAAGGCTGGTGCATTGCATACTGTCAATACTACCCTCCTTATTAGAATCTGCCTGCTTGCCTATCTCCTGTTATTTTGACAACTGTTTGGTATTCATAGTGATACTTCTTTTTCTGCCCTCTTTGTTGTTGGGAGGGACAGGTATTTTTCTGTAAAAAGAGTCTGGACATCCAGCAAGTGCATGAAAAAAGCAGGAAAGAGCTGACCTTCACATGTGGCCATTCACTTGGTACATAAAGAAAGAGTAATAAGTGGAGGACTCAGTACTGAAGGAACTCCCCTGGACAAAGGTTCTCCTCAGACGAAGTTTCACAAACTCTTGAGTTTGGACATGGGGATGATAAATTATGATCCTACACAAAGAAATATAAAGTATTTTTATATATTATGCAACTGGAAGTAAATAACCCAAAACAAAAGCCACAAACTATAAACTGGAATAAAAAATCTTTAGGAGTAATACATTGTTGACATTATATCATCTAAATAAAATATAGATTATCAGATCACACAATATCCTATACACACAGTACACAATGTACAAAACTGAGAAAATTTTCTGAACCAAGATACATATGCCAAAACACTGAAGATTAATTTGCCAAATTGTTGTAAATCCTTAAAAATTGTAAATCCTTAAAAGCTTAGGCCAAAATATGAATAGAATTTGGACCAGATGAAAAGAATAGCAAATGTTTGAATTATGATAGTATTAGAATAGTAGATATATATGCAAAAAGAATTATATGTACCTGTCATTGAATTAGCAGATTAATTAGTGTTATGTATATAGGTTCAGTAGCCCATCATCAGGTCAAAAGGTCATCTAGTTCAGCATACTATATCACAAATAGCTAGCTCTATCCATATTCACTTTTGCAGTCAAGTTAGGTCTCTTGCTTTCTACTTAAAGTCTATAGTCTGTGACTAAGAAAGTACTATAAAACAATCTAGGCTGCTAGCCATTGATTAATCCACTGAGTCATCCAGACATTCAGTCATCCATGAATTTGTCCAGACCCTTTTCAAAGCCATCAAAATTGTTGGCCATCAGCACATTTGATGGCGGTGAATTCCACATTTTAATTAATGACTGTGAGAAGATTTACTTTTCTTGGTTCTGAATTATCCTGCATTTTGTTTCAATGAATGATTCATCCTTGAAACGGTGCTTTAGTTCTGCATTGTGTCATGAGAAAAAATAAACTAAAGTAGTGAATATCCTGTTTTCTCAGCAAAACACTAAACTTGTCACTAACTTGAACTACAGTGTCCAAATTTTGGCTTCTCAGCAACTCCCAAGAATCTTAAAGATCCTTTTTTCCCAACATCATTAGATTCTGCAAAGATCCTGTTCTATTCCTGACCCAGATTAGAAAGCGATTAGCGACAAGTACAAAAAAGGTGCTTGCTAATGATGTCTAGCATATGCACTAAGGTCATGTAGGAGAAACTGTGTCTCAATCTTTGAAGACATTTGCAATTAAGGGAAGAAGTAATTGAATTGGATTCTTGCACTATCTCCTCCTTTTATTTCTATCTCCCACATATGGACACTACCTATGACCCCATATTAAATATTAATAAAATGCAGATTTTAAATATTTAAGTTTTACATTCATGTTAATGAATACTGTCAATCAACCAAGGCTAAACATGTAGCTAATTTTAAGGTTAAGACCAGATGTTCAAAATTATCTTCTCAGTGAACTTGAGGTTAACAACTAGAGGTAAGGAAAATAGTAAACCACTTTTTTCAAAAATTCACAAGAATTAATACTGTTGTCATCAGTATTTCCAAAATTATCATTGTTCATACATGCATTTCAAAAATAAACTAGTTCATCAGCTATCTCTGAATAATGTTGATCTATTAAATATAGCTCTTTTTTGTATCTTAATTAAAGATCAATTATAGTTTTTTTTTTCAAAAAATGGCAGTAATAATATGACTTTATCTTCATTCACATCTACCATATTAATTGTGAGGAAATAGACAAAACTATGAGATAAATATGCTATCTCATAGCATTGATACAGATTTAGAAATACTGAGATTGTCAATTTCCCCAAGATCATTTATGAACGTGATTTTATTCTTGGCATTCACAACTTGTATTAATATATGTTATAAAAGCAGAACTATAAATAGATTTCACTGAGTAATATTTATCTATTTTTTCTCACTTACAAGCAATATACTTTTTATTTAACAATTCTTACAAATAAATAACATATATGGAAGATTGATAATGTTTTATATTGGAAGTATGGTGGGACCTTAATCAAGAAAAAAAAATTCATGACACCATTATATTTCAGCATATTGCATTATGCCTACTCATATAAATATCACTATCAACTTTTAAAATTTGTTTCCTGTTTATTTTAGAATTTAGAAATTTTGCCCTGGGCAAACTTTTGTGCCGCCAATCTCTCTTCCGATATAGATTTAAGTAGATTTAGATTTGGCTTTGGAAAATCTCTGGTTAATTGACTGAAAGGATTCCCACATTTATTTAGAAAATATCTTTAGGAGATCCAGTTCAAGACTTTATGACTACAAGACAGGGGGGAAAAGTTGTCTACACAAATTATTTGTATGGCATATGTGAAATTGTTTTTTCCATTTGAAAATTCTACTGGGAATTTAAATTGGGATCAATGTTTGGATGCTATTAGATTTCAGGTTACAAATGAAAGCATACAATTGTGGCATCAGAGAAGTTGTACTGAACTTGTTCTCTGAAGTACAATAAAATCCTCAAGTAGTTGTCTAGCAAAGCTGAAACTGTGATAGTATAAGTATGTAGTTATTCATCATCTTGAATTCATTTACTTTTTTAGTCTTTGCTTTACTTATACACATAAATACAAATTTGTTATAAGGACACAATGCTTAACATAAGAGAAAGAAGACCCTAGGAATTGTTCCAATTGAACTATCCATGTTTATACTGCATATAGGGGCACAGTGGCTCAGTGGCTAAGGCACTGAGCCTGTCGATCAGAAAGGTAGCAGTTTGAAAAGCATGTAAAAATGCAAGTAGAAAAATAGGAACCACCTTTAGTGGGAAGGTAACAGCGTTCCGTGTGCCCTCGGCATTTAGTTATGCTGGCCACATGACCACGGAGACGTCTTCAGACAGCACTGGCTCTTCAGCTTTGAAAGGGAGATGAGCACTGCCCCCTAGAGTTGGGAACAACTAGCACATATGTGCGAGAGGAACTTTTACCTTTTTATACTGTATATATTTCTTCTGGTCTACTTCTACTTTGGAGGAGCATAATCTTAAATTCAGGATCATTTTCCTGATTAGGAATAATCTTGATTTAGGGTAAACAGACTATAACTTTAAACCTGCAGATCCAGGAAACCTTATGGTTAAAACAGGATACAAATAATGTACAGTCGTATACAGGTCTATTATGTATGCAACAATACTTTCAAAAAAGTAGTATACCTCTTTCCCTGACCGAAAGCAGCATTGAACTCAATGATACTCATTGCAATATTTTGCTAGTATTTTCCTTCTGCTTTGTTTTTCAAATAAATATCTATCTTCAGGAATACCCATATCGATAATATCTTTATAGAGTAATATCTCTATAGAGATAATGTATAGAAAATGTAAGCTGAATATGTAAATCCCTTTTCTGCTAATCAAGAGAAGCAATTAAACACACGGTTCCTTAAATAGTACTGTCACAAGCCTTCATGTTTCCGTCACAGTACATATGGTCTAATTGTTTACAGATGAAAAAAAAGAGAATGAAAGAATGAAAATCCATGATCAGATGTTAAATCAAGATGCTTTCTTCACTTTCCAATCATGGGCTCTCGGCCAACACTTACAATAAGAAATTCAGAGGATTTGTTTAAAAAAAAAATAGAAAAAGAAGAGGACATTTCTCATGTTTTAATATTACTGTACTTTGTCTCACCAATATCAGATTCAATGGAAAAGAGGACTTGTTTTAAGTCTCTCTTGTTCAGTTCTTGATAAACACTTTCTTGGGAAAGTGTACATGATAAAAGAGTGAAAAATCAGGAATAAAAATGAGCTTAGATGTGAATAGGTACCATGACATAAAGGCAAAGCCAGTGATAACATTCCCTTCATTGCACCGACTGGCAGCCAGAAGCTCTTTATTTATTCTAGTTGGATGTGATAGTAAGTTCAATGCTTCAATTATCTGTTCATCGGATGGACAATTTAAAATCAACTTTCTGAACTCTCGCGGAATATTTCATTAATTTGTAAAACCTAAATATTATGTAAACTTTTTCAGTTTTGGAATGCCTGATCAAGGATTCATCGTGGTGGTGTAAATATATCATTATTAAATTATTAGGCTGATAACTTGTTTTTCATCAAGAAACCGAAGATATATGTATTACTATCCCCTTGCTGTCATCTGTAAAAAGCTGCACATAAACATTAAGTATACATTCAGATTTGCATAATGATGTCATATTTAACTTTCTATTATATAGAAATTCTGTTAGCTTCTGTTCAGTTTGGGATACATTAAAATTTACAATATGACTAAGGGTGCCTAAATTTTATTTGTATTTTCTGTTTGAAAGGTTGAATACAAAAGAATTGTATAGAGGGATAAACAATCAGAATTTTCCCAAAGGGACAATTGATGTTTGATAATATGATGCAGAAAAGACATTTTATATGGTGTCTGAAGGGCAATCACATCTACTAACTTTAAGCAATGACCGTAGCTTTCCACTTGGAAACATATAAAAAACAGTGCACTTATTTTAAATTCGGCGATTCCAGTGGAATATTGAATGCCAACTCTATCAAATAATCAAATGTTTCTTTTGAGATTGAATTAAGCTAGACATATAATGCCAAGTAAATATGAAGTTGGCTCCATATATTAAAATCAGCATGTTGCTTGCATTTTATGAGAATCAATTGCTACCGCATCATATGTAGCATACAATGGAATACCCATCTGCTTTTTCTAAATATAGACAAATTTGTTTTGTCTAATTTTTGCATCCACTTGAACATCTAGGTTGATATATTTATCTTGAATGCAATTTATTGGATAAATAGCTCTGCTTATCAGCGATGGAAGGAAATTGAGCAGCGATGGGCCAGATCCAAAGAAACTGCTATGGAGAAATGAGTGCCATAAAATGGCATCATTTTAAGGCACTGTGAAAATAAAAATAATAATGGAGAGATACAAATATTGACATTCATTTAGCACTTAATACAAATTGTATTAGAGCCTGTTTGGTGTAATAGTTAAGCCAGGAGTTGGCAACCTTAAACACTCAAAGAGCCACAAAGGTCCTAACCAGAAGACCCCCGTTCAATTCTGGAGCTAACCAAAAGTGCAGATCCCCCACTATAGAGTCTCCTCCTAGCATGGCATCCTTTTTCTTTTACCTGTCCTAACTGAAAGCCCTATCAATTGTGGAGCCCTATCAACAGGTGACAGGGAGCCACAGAACAAGGATGAAAGAGACACATGCAGCTCCAGAGCCACAGGTTGCCAATCCCTGGGTTAAGACATCAGACTAGAAATTGGGATCCTGAGTTCTAGTACCATCTTAGGCATGAAGCCATCTGGATGAATTTGGGTCAGTCAGTTTCTTCCAATCCTAGCAAGGAGGACATTTCCTAGGGACTTGTCAAGGCCATCTCCAAATGCAAAGTCCATGCCGCTTCTGAAAAATTCCTTGCCAAGAAAAATGGCAGGTATTTTCTCCAGGGAGTCTGCAAGAATCATACACAGAAGTTGCATTGCAGAGAAGGGTTTTAAAATGTATAGCATGGACGTATGGAGATGATGTGTTTTCAGAAAAAAAGTTATTAAAGAGATAGTGTATGAAAAGACCTTCCTAATTATGTCAATACAATAATAATTTAATTAAACTCTTGACTCAGATGGCAAACAATAGGGTGGCCCACAGAAGACATTGTGTGTGCTGTGAACTATATCATTGACTGAGTAAGAGATTAGGAAATAAATGGAAAGGGGTTAATACTTCTGATATCTTTTTCCTTAACATTTTGGATTCATATTTTAATTATATATTTAATGTAATTCTGGATCAGACATAAACCCAAACAACCTATGGGTCCAAAGAAATGTTTGTTTTCTTTTGAATGGGGGCCCAGAATCTTCCTTCTAAGACACCTATTTTAGTCATAATGTCACACTTGATGAGAAGGAGGGGACAGAAACAGGAGGAGGAGGAAAATTATGAGGGAAGATGCATCTACTCCAGCTGCACTTCTGGTTAGTTATTTCACCGATTGAGCTGCACTTCTGATCACAAAGATAAGCCCAAAGGGTCTGGGGGAGATCCAGTTGACTTAGGGGTGATCGCACCAGTGCAGCCATGTAATCCAGGGCTGGTGGGTGAATAGGGGAGGGGCTGCTGCTGGCTTGAAAAGCAGCTCTGCTGCCAGCTTGTAAAGTAGTGCTTTAAAAGGCTTTAGAAAGGCTTTAAAAACAGCCTTTAAGGATGTATTTCACAGCCATGTGATCTAGGGCCGGTGGGTGAGTAGGGGAGGGGCTAGTACAGCAAGGACAAAGGCAAAATGGACTGCTAAATTGGTCACATGACTACCTAGCCATGCCCACACAGCGGGCCTGGCCCCCCAACAGTCTGAGGGACCGTGTTTAAAAAGTTTGAGGACCCCTGCTCTATGGTGTATCCTTTCACTCAAAGGATACAAGAACAAGAGTTTTAATAGAATATAGTAGAATATATGGTATATTTGTGCATTTTTTGTTTGTTTTTGTAGTTGTGTAATTTTTTTAATCCTATGTTCGCTATCTAAAATTGCAGCTGTATCAGTTAAATCAGTTCTAAAAATGGTTTGGCCTTAGTTGTCCATATACCTCTTTCTTCAAGATGAGTCATAAACTGCAGTTCATGCAGTTAGTGGAAACTTGGCTGCAATCAAGAACATTCTTCAGAGATCATGTAGCACCATTTCTAAAGGAACACCATTGCATTGCACTGGTTGCCTATATGTTCCTGCTCAGACTTCACATTTCTACTCATGATGCATAATGCCTTTAAAACAATTTAAGACTCTTTTTGAAGATATAATTGCATTACATGCCTAGCTGAAACTTAAGATTTGGAAAGTAAATATGTCTCATAATAGAGAATAGTACAAAAGTCAGAAAGATGCATTATGTGAGTATATGGGAGAGGATCTTTCTCTTCTGTGGGCCAAACTGTCACTACTATTATCTGCATTCCAACATTGGGTGAAATCTTGGCTTTTTCCTCTCATTCAAGCTGTAGCAAACTGTAGCAAATATGGCTGTGTACGTTTTTTTTTTTTTAAGATGCTGTGAAATAACTGTGACCGGTTTTCCTAGCAAATGTCATAAATTGTACTGTATGCACATAGGAACAACTCCTGACATAGCCATATGAGCCTGGCTAAAGACAAGTTTGCTTCAATGACTCAATTAAGTGTACAGGACCTACTCTCACATATTGCAAAGCATTCCTTTAAAAAAGTTTGCACAAATCTATTAACAATCCCAGCTCAACCATAAACTTTGGCCCTTCAACATTTCAGTTGTGATTTCTTGTTTATTATTTTAAAATTCAGGTTTTAAATTATGAATGTTTAGTCTTTTAAAATTAAGGCAGCTTAGATGCCCAGTAAATACATAAATAAATCAAAAGTATAGAAGCAGAGTCAATTGAATATGCAAATTGGTTGAATCTGATCAGTATTAGACCACTTGTTGAATAACAGGGTCTCTTTTGATTAAAAATTACCTTTCTCCACATGGATAACTTGAAGTTCAGAGCAGACCCTTGGAAAAGAAAGAGAGGAGAAATCTAATAAATATAAGAACTTCTAAAGTAACAGTGAACACTAGTTTTTAATTGCTTTTCTTATTGAGAAATGAGCGATATAATAGTGGTTTAAATGAAAGAGACGTTTGAAAGTGTAATGTCCAAAATATAACACAGGTTAACTTATCTTCAGCAATCATATTATTTGAATACTTCATGACAGGTGGAAGCATATTACAATTGTTATATTTGCAATGGAGCAATTGCAGTTCCTAATATGAATCTTAGAGCTCGACTGAGATCTTTCCATATTTTTAATTTTGTGTTGGGATTATGAACATATCCCTTGTGTATATGGATGGAGTTAGGAAACCTTTCAGAGTAATTTTTCCCCCCTTTTACTGTGCAAGTAGAATTCAGGTTTAATTTAAGTGGATGATTATACAGATCCTGAGGGTCTAACTTCAACAAAAAGGATTTCAGGTGCTGCTTTTGCTATCTCTGACTTAGATGCAGTGAAGACTTGAAGTGAAAATAAATGTCTTAGGCTATTACAGTTCGTAAAATGTACATTTCAATCAAGAGAATCAGTGAATCAAATGTCGACTTAAATTAAATTACATTTATACTTCATTTCCTGTCTTCTGTTAAACTCTTTTAGAACACATAAAATAGAATAAACTTCTGCTCCCTAAATTCAACCTTCCTTAACATTAGAATTTGAAAAACTCTTAGCTATAGCTCCCATCTCTAAAATCATGCTGATTTCAATTGATGAGATCTGTCATTTGAGAAACACTATGTGAGAGAAGACCAATATACCATATGATGCATTAAGTACTAACTTTATAATAGTTGTGAATGTTGTGCCAGGGTCATTTACCTTCTGTACGCTGCAGGTTCTGAATAACATGTAATTAAACTTTGATATGACTATAAAGCAAATAAAAAAAAAACATTGGCACCCTTGACAAAGGCAGATTAATTGTTCATTCCACATATGATATGTCGGATTTTTTTTATTGGAGCAAGGTTGTGAACTGCACAATCCTAAATCCCTGAATTTTTATTAGAATTTTCATTGACAAATCAGAGCCAAGCTATTTTGGTTGCAGTGAGACTTGAAGGTGCAGGTTCCCTAGAACAGGGGTGTCCAACTTTGGCAACTTTAAGACTTCAACTCTAGGAGTTGAAGTCCACAAGTCTTAAAGTTTAGCACTTAAAGGTCTTAAAGGTGTATCCCAGTCAAATCATTATTTAAAGTGTCATTTTTCAAAATTGATTTCAAAATATAACTGCAAGCATAATTTATTTTTAAAAGCTTAAAATACTTTAGGACATCTACCACAACATCTTTAGTAGGGTGCCAATTAAAGCAGAACTATTTGTAAAACTTACCTTTATGTAGTAAATGTGACTCATCCACTAAAAGCCTTTGAATGTGCCAGATGAAATTCTCTTATTTTTTTAATGAAAGAGGTCTGGTAGAGATGAGACCTATTTGTCACTTTTCAGTCTTTTGCCATTCTGGTTTTCTTATCAGAACAATCACAGCAAGATCGTTTTAAGAAATAGAATATGGAATAATTGAGGATGCCTTCATCAGTAGTGTACCTCATAAGGATTTGTTGTTGGATCTTAAAGTTAGTAGGGATACTGGCTCACTTGTAAAAGCAGAGATCCCATCTATGTTCATTCACCACCTTATAGTATACCCTGTTTCCCTGAAAATAAGATCTCCCTGGATAATAAGCCCAATGAGGCTTTTGAGTACATGCGCTAAAATAAGCCCTCTCCTGAAAGTAAGTTCTCCCCAAAAATTTTGCAACACAGCAGCAGCCATGAGGTGACCATGCTCGCCGCCTCCTGCACCTCAAAAATAATAAGACCTCCCCAAAAATAAGGCCAAGTGCGTATTTTGAGGGTCAAAAGAAAATAAGATTCTGTCTTATTTGGGGGGCAACATGGTATATAACTTTGGAATAGTAACATGTCCTATTGAATTTTCAAAACATATGGTATTTCAAATATCTTATTTACTCATGGAGGCAATATAAAACTACACCTAACATCTACTTATTTTAATGAAATCAACATTCTAACCTCACGTAAATTGGCATAAACAAGTAGTTATTCAGTTCATTGTTTACTGCTCATCACACTTCTTATAATAAATAGAAATCATTGAGAATGACTGAAATGGAATTCCTTTAAATAGATACCAGGGGGAAAAACTGTGATAGATATAGAATAGGCCTTGCTTTAGTGAAAATTTTAATTGTAGCCTCACCAAACCTATTTCTTCACTGCCATAAAGAAGTGCAAATAATTTCCCATTTAAAATTTAAAGCTCCATACACAAGAATGAGTGTTCCAACTAACCCTCTTTCTTTAAAGAGAATTAGTATTAATTGGACAAGGGCAAAGCAGAGTCTATGGACCTTTCAAGCTTTTCTCTGATTTATTTTTCCTTGAACTTCATTAGTATATACGGTGGAAGGGAATGTTGTGTTGTTCTTTCAGGACCTTCTCCCATCCTTTTTCTTTGACACTTGATTGTCGTCAGCTTAATAAATTGGTCCCCTTTCTGTCTGACAAAAGCCACCTTTAAATAACAATCCATGTGAAGTGCAAGCCCTGCCACCTGAATAAGCTAAACTTTGCAGATCTAAAGGTTGCTTTGCTGACTTAAGAATAAAATGCTGATGATCAAGAGCCCCACATTTTCATTCCTTAGCACATTTAGCCTGGTGCAGCTGTGATCCTGGATAATAATGCAATGAATATACCATACCAGTTCCCAGAGCTAAAATGACCTCCTCTGGCCTCAATTCATTGCCCACTCACCCAACCCTTCCACCTCCTCTGTACTTTAACATATCCTCCAACATAATAAGCCTGCCACCACTAATGTTATAAAGTAGTAATTGTACCTAATTGGTAGGGAGGTGACAGGCTATTCTGGTAATGTTGTGAAACTGTAAGAAAGGGGGAGGGAGAGCATTCACAGGCCCAGCAGTAATTATCCACTAATTTGGCCTGTTTGTGTAGGGACAGCTCATTATAGCCCTTAAGAAACCCCCCAAATAAAGAAAGTAAGTTGGTAGGAGGTAAGGTTAAATAATTAGTGCTTAGCAGATTTTTTTTAAAAATCAAAGAACAGGATTAACTGGGAAAAATGTGATGAGGGTAACAACAGAGGATGGTGTAATATCATCCCCTAAGTGAATTTTATATATTTTGGATAATGTCAGAGTCACATAAAAGATACGTAAATGATTTTAGCAAAACCACATGACATGCAAGTATTTTATTTCTATAATTACAGCAGTCATCATCATTTTGAAGTTTACACTGCCAACTTTATACCATTCAAGTGACTTGTGGAATCAATACTGAAAAGAATATAGTTCAAATATAATGTACTTTATATTTTTCATTATCATTAGATGCTCCACAAAGGACTTTTATCTTTGGACTGTTTGTTCCCTCAAAAAAAAAAAAAAAGTTTGCCTGATTGCTCTGTTATTCAACTGCCATTGCTGAAATGTACAGTAGGTTAAAAAAGAAAAGAAAAAGAATCTCTTCATTTAGATTGCAAGCAAATTTAGCGCTGGTTTAATTTTCATTTTAATATATTGTCCTAAAAGTTGATATCTGAATTTCTTTCAAAGTTCTGTGATCAGAATATGCCAGTTCAGCAAATGTGTCATCCAAGACAGGTTATAATGCCCCAAAACCTTTAAATGTAAACACCTAGAAAGCAGCAAGAGAAATAACCAAAACAGCAGTTTGCACAACTTTAGTTTAACAACATGAACTTAAACAGAATTGAAAACAGCAGGGATAACAGTAATGTCTTCTTTTAAAAAAGGAATCAAATAACTACAAAGCAGGAGAGAACGGGAACATCTTAGCTTATCTTCAAAAGATAAATCCAGGTATACAGGGTTGCATTTATTTTAACAAGAGTATTTCAGAATTGGCAATGCTACCAAGAATTCACTAATAGCTCATTGTTATTTTTTAACCAGGAGATTTGTCTGTGTATCACCATGTCCTCTTTTTAAAAGAGTCTAGAGAGGAGGGTCATTAATTAGTTCCTTTGCCATCTCTCATTTGAACATTGCTAGCTTTCCAAAACCAGTTTTCCTGTATTATTGCATAAGGCATCATGCAGAAAAGTAGTAAAGGTTTAATAATGAAATTATAGTGGCAGGATTTTTTTTTTGCCTAGGCACCAAAGTATCTCCTTAGCAAAGATTTTTAAAAATACAAAAAAGTGATGAATTGAAACTCTTAAAAGCTTTAAACTGGACAATAGGATGTGCTGTAAAATGGAGTAAGTTTTTTTAGAAGGATCTGTAAAAAAGTTTGGAATTCTACATCAGTTTGATATGTAATAGATGTTTGTCCTTAAAACGTGTATTTAAATGATAGAGTAGATGCCCTCTGTGTATGTCTAAAATCATAACTCTCCTGAATATTCTTGGCAAATTCTAATCATCATCTGAAGATTAGGACTACAAATCTGGGTAGTAGCCTATCCTACAGCAATCTTAGATAAACTTTGGTGAAATATACTGACAGCAAATCATTTGTTCTGTTCATAAGTCAGGGGTCTCTGCTCACAGATGTTTCACTATTTGTCTGGAATTAGGACATCATGACTTTCTGATCCTGTTAAACTATCAATTATACCGGAATGCTGTAGAAGTCTAGAGAACAAGGCGAAGGACAGCCAATAAATTCATATTTCTAAAAAGTTAAACTTTTGGATTTTTCTCAATTTGTGAGTGATATCTGGAATCAGAATATTTACTTCTTCCAGTGTTATACTTAAATGCAGCATTACTGTATGGCTATATACTACCTTGTGTATCAATGAGTAACTACGATATATTTGGCACAAATACAGACCAGATAATTGAAAACTGCATATGGCTGTAAGTGCCTTTTGAAATACTTGACAATGAGCCAATCTTATATGAAAAATACTAAAAAAACTAATTCTCAGGATAGATTTGTATCTGTGCTAATAATATTCTGTAAAGAATCTCTATTTTGATAATGTTGGCAATTCTACTAATTAGGGACTTGAGATATCAAGACTAATTTGTTATCTCATTTCTTTACCCTGCAATTCCTACTACCACAACATCTGTGTCCTAATGAACTTTTAAATGTAGTAGACGAGAAGGATAGTTTATTAATCAAGCCAATTCAAACCTTCAGCTCTCTCCTTCTCGTGCAGCAAGGGTGGCAATTAGTAACATTTTGGATTTTTGTGTTATGTGGGCACCTGTTTACTGGGAAGTGGAATGAGACCACTACTCATTTTCTATAGGGTACTGAACACCCAACAGATGGTGAGTATATTCATTCATTCACCAATACAAGGTTTCACAATAGAAGAGCTGGAGTGAAATGAACACCAGACAAAGAGGAGGAGAAAAATCAAATAGACTCATTTTTATTTCTTTTGCCAGTGAAAGCTTCCGTCCATGACAAAATACTATTTTAAATATATATTTATCTGCCAGTAACACTTGGTGCTGTGTATGGAAGAATCACATGAACTTTTATTTTTTAAAACATTATTCTGCTCTCTCTGAATGCACATAATCAGAATTATTTTTTTTCTAATTAATTCAATGCTTCTGATGCCCTGCCTTATTTAACCCATCATTTCAAATGAGTATTTTAAGTTATATCATGAATTTTCCCAGAGAGGAGGTCCCAACCGCTTTCGCAGGGACCAGATTTGCTTGGTAACACAGATGCTGCACTTAAAAAAAATCAATTCCAGATGAAAATGAAAAACAATTTGCTATCTTTTGATATTAAAAAAAATATATCTACTGAAACTGACTCTATTCTGGCATAGATGGTAACACAAATGGAGTCCACCAGCTTCTACCAATTTTCTGGAAAGCTATTGTAGAAGTCCACATTTTTTGGAAACGTTATTTATTATGATTTATGTGTGACATCAATTCCTGAGACCAATATACATAAATATCCATATTTGTTACATGAGACAGTATGTATGTGTATGTGCATGCACATTTCTGTAAGGTCCGATGGAAGACGAGAAAGTTAAAAAAAAAACCATCCCAAGAGAAGTCTAATGAAATAAACAAGCAAGATTATTTTATCATTTTGTTTCATCCTGGGTATATCCACAGAGTATTCTTGGTACCAGAGTACATAAAATGGACAGGACATAGTGAACATTCTCCATTAGAAAAAAGCCATGAAAAAGTTTGTTGGATAGGGCAGTGGTGGGCAACCTTTTTTTTCAACTGAGCCAAATCTCGCCAAAACCACGATTGAAATTTATTTGGAGAGCCGCATTTTTAAAACCGAAAATACATAGGATGGTACACTGTTTTTAGTTTCAATAAGTTTTTATTGAGAATATTCCGCATGCAAGTATCCACATAGGTGGGGAGGATACAAATAAAACAACTAATAAAATAAAAACTTTAGAACGATATTATTTATCGATAACATTAAATTCCGTAAAATTTGCCTTACAATGTAGAGAAAATTACATCCTGACAATGACTGACAAAGTCACAACCACTAATGTGAACATTGGCCTTGCATTTCCTTGGATAGTTTGAGTAAGTCAGGTTTGTATGTTGTTGCTTTTAATTTCATCTCCCTCTCCCACTTTCTTTCTTTTTTTCTTTTTCTTTCTCTCTCTCTCTCTGGCTCTTTGTCTCTCTCTCCCTCCCTCCCTCTCTGTCTCCCTCTGTCATTTTCTCTGGGTGTCTATCTGTCTGTCTCTCTCTCTCTGTATCTCTGTCTCTCTCTCCTCCTTCCCCCATCTCTGTCACTCTCTCTCTCTCTGTGTGTGTGTGTGTCTGTCTCTCACTCACTCTGTGTGTGTGTGTGTCTGTCTCTGTCTCTCCCTCTGTCTCTCTCCCCTCCCTCTCTCTCTGTCACTCTGTGTATGTGGGTGTGTCTGTCTCTCACTCATTCACTTAATCACTCACTCTGTGTGTGTCTCTCTCTCTGTCTGTCTATCTTTCTCTCCCTCCCTCCCCCTCTGTGTGTGTGTGTGTGTGTGTCTGTCAGTCTCTCTCTGATTCCCTCCCTCACTCCCTCTCTGTTCCTCTCTCTGTCTGTCTGTCTCATTCACACACACACACACACACACACACACACACACACTGTGGTCACCTTGTTGAGTGTTCCAATCACATTTGAAATGTGATTGGAACACTCAACAAGGTGACCACAGTGTGTGTGTGAGTGAGACAGACAGACAGAGAGAGGAACAGAGAGAGGGAGTGAGAGAGGGAATCAGAGAGAGACTGACAGAGACGAATCAGAGAGGTACTTTTAACTACCTGGCAGCGGCGTTTTGGCTTGGGGGGCTCCTCAGAACTTCCCAAGACTTCGGAGGGAAGTTTACAGCCCTCCCTCGGAACGCTTCGGAGGGAAGCTTCTTCAAAAGCCCTGGCGAGTGACAAGAAGTCTCCCAGGCTTTAATTTGCCGAGCTGTGCGCACGCGCCTGTTTTCCACGCCGTGGAGCAGCGGCGAGATTCTGCGCGGCGAGCGATGATTCCGGGGGCCATCCGGGAAGATGAGGAACACGAGGGGGGACCCTGCCCCCCCACTGATGGCCCCCAGAATCATCGCTTGCCGCCCAGAATCTCGCCGCTGCTCCACGCCGTGGAAAACAGGCGCGCGCGTACAGCTCGGCAAATTAAAGCCTGGGAGACTTGTCTCGCCGGGGTTTTGCACAAGCTTCCCTCCGAAGCCCGAGAGGAGGGAGGGAAGCGGGCGCCCGGCACACAGAAGAGCCAGATTAAAATGTTTAAAGAGCCGCATTTGGCTCGCGAGCCGCGGCTTGCCGACCACTGGGATAGGGCAATGAGAAGGCAGACTCAGGTTTAACGCAACAGCAGCTCTTTATTAGAACAGTCAAGTCTGTACAATCCAGCAGCAGTTAGGTCTGACAGCTCTCCTTTTATAGGGAGCTGTCAGACCTCTCAACCAATCAGATTAAACCTCTGTTCCTGCCCACTTCCGGTTCCGGCTCCCGAGAGCGACGGGTGTGTTTCGCTCGCCCTGTGCGCTCTTGGTGGGCTCCCTCCTAATCGGGGGGGGGGGCACTGGGTGCCTTGAAGGGGCGCCCAGCCGAGGGGGCGGCTATCTAGGGGTCCCCTGTGTTGGCGGCGGCCACGGGGGGCTCCTGGCATTGCCCTAGGTGCCAGGAGGCGAAAGGGGGTGTGCGGGAGCTTCATGCTTCTGCGCGCTTTCGCAAGGCTGCTGGACGAACTAAGCAACTTGAAGGCTGCAGCTGCGACGTGGTGAGATGGAAACCCGCCCTGACTCCTTTTTTTTTTGACTGTTTGGTGAAGGATTGACAGCTTTTTAAAGACTTTCAATCGGTTTCTGGGAAGTGTGATTGGAGGGAGGGGGATTCCCCCCCTGGATGGGTGGCTTTGGATTGCTCTCAGCCCCTGGAGGAGAGGGGGGAAAGCTTTGAAATGAAATCACACTCATAGCAAGCAAGCAGGTGAATACCCTGCTGCAATTGTGAAAGAGAAGTGATGATCTGTTTCTTTTGAAACTTTTGAAAACTTTTAGTTTGCTGCCTTTTGATCCCGTGCTGGCAAGGCAAGATGGCACACTTCCGTTGTCTTTGTGCACTGTGAAATTTGACTCCACCCATAGAAATTGCTGGCATTTTGTCTTTGTCTCTTTGACACCCAGAAATATCTCTTGAAATACTGCACCTTGGACTTGGACTGATGGACTTTATTGTCTAGATTTGAACTATAGAAAAGGTCTCTATTATTGTCTGGACTGCCTGCCTCGTGATCTCTCTCGGCTATCCCCTGTTCACGTTGCCACCCCATCTTATGGACACAGACACCTCTGAGTTTCTCTTTACTAAGATGGCACCAAAAAGACCCCCACCTGGGAAACCAGGATTTGCTTGCTCTGCTCCAACATCTTCAACATCTAGCCCCAGTGGACAACAGACATTAACATCTCTACTACAAAAACCCCCTGAGGAGCACCTAACCCAGCAGTTGCTTCAAAAGATCTTAAAGGGTCAGGAGGAATTGAAAAATCAACTGAAAGAAATGAATGAGCAACTCAGAGAGAACCAAAACCGAACAGCTCAAAACTCACAGAGACTGGAAATTTTGGAGGAGGGGATGGCTGAGATGAAGAGGGAGGTGAGGGGGGGGGGGTCCAGAGAGGAAACCAAAAACTTGAGAACCATCAGATAAAAATGGTTTGAAAGGATGTATGTGGAAGAAGAGGAAGCTGAGGGGCTTTTTAGCCAAATGTTTTATATTGTTTTTAGGGGGTTCTGGGAAGGGGGGGGATAACCAGGCCAGGAGGGAAGCCAGTGCCACACGAACAGGTGAGTCCAGGAGGGAAGTGAGCAGAGTGGGGGGGGAGAGGGAACAAGCTATTCCAGTAGAGGGTTGTTTTATTACAACGGTCGCAGGGAGGGGGGGATGCGAGGACAAGAGAAGATCACAAGGTCGGTTGGGAGACCGTGGCTGCTGGCTACGCCCGGTCGTTCGTACCAACCCCCGCAACCTAGGTGGTCGGGAACTACAGAGACAGGGCCTGCGGCTGATGCTTTGCAATGCAAGGTCCGTGACCAACAAGGCCCCCCTCATTAATGAGATGATCTCTGAGGGGGAGCTGGACCTTGCAGGAATAACGGAGACCTGGTTGGGCCACGAGGGTGGTTTACCCCTCGTGGAAATGTGCCCACCGGGTTTCCATGCATTCCATCAGCCTCGGGCCCTGGGTAAGGGTGGAGGGGTGGCGTTAGTCATTCAGGATGGTCTAAAGCCGAGGGAGTTCACTGTTTCTCAGATACCCGGGTGTGAGTCACTTGGTGTGAAATGGGGCCCAGGGAGGCAGTGGGGGCTGCTGATTGTATACTTGGCTCCTCGCTATACGTCAGCAGCCCTGCCCGAGCTCCTCGAGCTAATCTCGGAGACGGCGGTGGAGATCCCCAAACTTTTGGTTATGGGGGATTTCAACCTGCCGTCGACGGGAGCAGCATCCGAGGTGGCTCAGGAGTTCATGGCTTCCATGACAGCCATGGGCCTGACCCAACTAATTCAGGGCCCCACACACGAAGGTGGCCACACACTGGACCTTGTTTTTGTATCTGAGCAGTGGACGAGTGATCTGGGAATAGGGGATTTAGACATTACTCCCCTGTCATGGTCAGACCACTCTTGTCTCCGGCTAGACTTCCCTGGCGCTACCCCCCACCGTGAGGAGGCGGAGCCAGTTTGTCCAAACTGGTACCGCCCCAAGCACCTGATGGAACCAGATAGGTTCCAGACGGAGCTTGGGCCATTACCTGTAGCCCTGACCCGCGCTCGGTTGGAGGACCTAGTGGCCGCCTGGAATAGGGCGCCGCCTGGGGCCTTGGACCGGGTTGCGCCTTTGCGACCTCTCCTATGGCAGCGACCCACCCGGGCTCCTTGGTATACCGAGGAGTTGAGGGTGATGAAGCGCCATAGGAGACGTCTAGAGAGCAGGTGGAGGTCCTCACGCTCCAAGTCTGACTGAACACAGGTAAGAGCCTATTTACAGACCTACCTTGTGGCATTGAGAGCGGCCAAACGTAGACATTGTGCCGCTCTTATTGCGTCTGCGGATAACCGCCCTGCCGCCCTGTTTAGGGTGACCCGCTCCCTCTTGGTACAAGAGACGCGGGGGGCACCCTTACAGGGAAGAGCAGAGGAGTTTGGAGAATATCTGCAGAATAAAGTCGCTCAGATCCGAAGCGGATGGGCCCCCTCCAGTGGTCTGGACGGGCCGTCAACAGCGAGTCTTGTGAGTCCACTCTGGGAGGAGTTTGACTCTGTTGCCCCCGAGGATTTAGACAGGTTGCGTGGACGGCTGCGACCCACCACATGTTCATTGGACCCGTGTCCCTCCTGGCTGGTACTGGCATCCTGGGAGGTGACACGAGGCTGGCTTCTGGGCCTGGTGAATGCCTCGTTGGGTGAGGGATCCTTTCCAACTGTCTTGAAAGAGGCGGTGGTGAGGCCCTTACTCAAGAGGCCTTCACTTGACCCAATGGAGCTAGCTAATTATCGTCCAGTCTCCAACCTTCCCTTTTTGGCGAAGGTTGTTGAGAATGTGGTGGCGCAGCAGTTTCCACGTCACCTCGATGAATCCGACTATCTAGACCCACGCCAGTCCGGCTTCCGACCCGGGCACAGCACAGAGACAGCCTTGGTCGCGTTGGTCGATGATCTCTGGAGGGCCAGAGATAGAGGTTGTTCCTCTATCCTGGTCCTATTAGATCTCTCAGCGGCTTTTGATACCATCGACCATGGTATCCTACTGCGCCGGCTGGAGGGGATGGGAGTCGGAGGTACCGTTCTACGGTGGTTTGGCTCTTACCTCTCCGGCCGGATGCAATATGTGTTGACAGGGGGGCAGAGATCGACCCTGAGGCCACTCTCTTGTGGGGTGCCGCAGGGATCGGTCCTCTCGCCCCTCCTGTTCAATGCATATGTGAAGCCGCTGGGCGAGATCATCCGTGGTTTTGGGGTTGAATACCATCTGTACGCTGATGATACACAGCTGTACATTTCAACCCCAAACCACCCCAACGAGGCTGTCGAAGTGATGTCCCGGTGTTTGGAAGCCGTCGGGGTCTGGATGGGGGACAACAGACTCAAACTCAACCCCTCCAAGACTGAGTGGCTGTGGCTACCGGCACCTCAGTTCAGCCAGCTGACCCCATCGCTGGCCATAGGGGATGAGCATTTGCCCCCTGTGGAATGGGCGCGCAACTTGGGCATCCTCCTAGATGCCCGGCTGTCAATGGAGGACCATGTGGCAGCCGTGGCAAGGGGGGCGTTCCACCAGGTTCGCCTGGTGCGCCAATTGCGCCCCTTAATGGACCGGGATGCCCTACGCACAGTCACTCATGCACTGGTGACGTCTCGCCTAGACTACTGTAATGCTCTCTACATGGGG
Organism: Natrix helvetica; assembly: GCF_964273705.1. Classification (NCBI taxonomy): domain Eukaryota; kingdom Metazoa; phylum Chordata; class Lepidosauria; order Squamata; family Natricidae; genus Natrix; species Natrix helvetica. The sequence goes on from NC_138552.1 coordinate 43,586,324, forward strand.
CTTCCCTTGGGACGCGCCCGGAGACTGCAGCTAGTCCAGAACGCGGCCGCGCGGGTTGTCATGGGAAGTTCTAGATATTCCCACGTAACACCGCTCCTGCGCGAGCTGCACTGGCTGCCTGTGGTTTTTTGGGTGCGTTTCAAGGTCCTGATTACTATCTTTAAAGCGCTCCATGGCACAGGACCTAGTTACTTGCGGATCGCATCCTCCCACATACATCCCTGCAGCCAATCCGCTCTCACAGGGAGGGCCTTCTCCAGGTGCCGTCCACTAGGCAATGCCAGCAGGCGGCGCCAAGGAATAGGGCCTTCTCTGTGATGGGCCCAACCCTCTGGAATGACCTCCCCCCCGACATTAGAACCACCATGGACTTCCGCTCCTTCCGACAAAAATTGAAGACTCACCTGTTTCGATTAGCTGGCCTGGCATAATTATAATTGTTACAACTGCTACCTCCTGGAAGTATACTCTCAACTGGTTATTTTAAGGGTAGTGTTTTAAATCTAATTGATTTTAGGGCTTTTAGAGCCATATTTTATTCTTCTATACAATTCTTTTAATTTTTAACCTCCTCCATGTGTATATGTATATGTATATTTATATTTGTACTTATTATTTGTTATGTATTGTGTGGACTGTACACCGCCCCGAGTCCCTTTTTGGGAGAGGGAGCGGTTTAGAAATGCGAAGAATAAATAAATAAATAAAATAAATGTCTTTTTTTCTTAGATTTCAAAATGTAATTGAGGCTGATGATGAAGATCTGAGGGAAATTATGACAAAGCTATTGGCTGAATATATTAAAAAAGACAGACAACAGATGGGATGGGATATTGACCTGGCCTATAGAGTCAACTGAGCCTACGCTAGAACACACAATGTTCCAAGGGAGGTTCACATTAAATTTCTTAGAAAGACTACAAGAGATGAGATTCTGAGTGCACAAAGGGGGCAAGTGTTAAAATACAAGGATAGAGAGATAGTCATCCTGAAACAAATCCCAAAGAAAGTTAGAGATAAAAGAAAAAAAATTCGCTTTTAGCGAAGAAATTATACCAGAAAGGGATTTGGTTTAGATGGCTTCTCCCAGAAGGTATGCTGATATTTTGGGAGGACACTAGAGTTAGAATTAATACAATTATGGAGGCTGAGGCCTTCATGGAAAAAAACAAAGTGCTCCTAGATAAAACTGATGACATTACACGGGATATACAAGACATGGGAGGTGCCGGAGCTTTGCTGGGGGGGGGGGGGGGAAGAGGCAGCATCGAGAAAACTTAGATCACAAAAGTGACTTAGAAAAACACTGCAATTGCTGATACAGGGAATTCTTTTTTCTGTTGGATATAAAATAGATTGAAAATATTGGAAGATATAAGGTAAATATGCTGTCAAAAAATTGTTAAGTAGTATTTTACTTAATGTATTAACAAGTGAGGATTATGAGAGTCGGGGGGAGTGCCATTTCTTGCACAATGTAGCTGCCATAATTTGTACCCTTCTCCACCATCCTTTTTCCTAAAAATTTTGTAAAACCAATAAAATTTTTGTTCAAAAAAAAAAAAAAACCTCTGTTCCCGCCTGAACAGAGGAGTGGAGTGGAAACCGCAGTAGCTTGTGTTAATATGTAACACCCCTCCCCTCTTGGTCGGGATGTTCCAATTGGTTACATAGTCGTTGAGGTAGGCGGGTCTTTGTTTTGCCCTACCAGACCTGCGCAGTTCATTTGGAATCGGCTCTTCAGGCAGGTCGGACGGACCTGTCTGCTCTCCAGCTCCGCTCTGTGGAACCTGCTGGAACTAACCCCAGGCTGTGGCTTGGGTTCCTTGGGTTTGCTCGCATGAAGCTCACTGTGGGCCTGCAACAAATTGAGATAAGTTTTCCGGACTTTGCGGGTTTGAGTTGTCTGTGAAAGGAGTGAATGTTTGCTCCTTTTGGGTAGGGCTTTGGTCATTTGGTTTCAGAGTTTCGTCTGGTACCCTAAGATTGGAGTGGGAGAGGCGACCACGGAGTTGGTCAATGTGCCTCCTCCAATTTCTACCATCCTCTAACTCTAGTAAGTAAGAGCGAGGCTCGGTGATGCCTATCACTGTAGCAGGAATCCACAGTTCCCCCGGCATAGTTGTGGGCGTATACTGAATCCCCTATGCTAAAATTCCGAATCTTGCTTGTGGAGTCTGTGGGCGATGTGGCAGAGTAGTTTGGGTGTAGCTGGTCTAAGTGGGACCTTAGACAGCGTCCCATGAGAAGCTCGGAGGGGCTTCTCCCAGTGGTGGCGCTTGGCGTAATATGTTGGATTAGTAGATAGTGATCAACCCGTATTTGCCAATCACCCGGGCCCATTCTGGCAAGGGCCTCTTTAGCGGATCGCACCATTGTCTCCGCCTGACCATTGGAAGCCGGATGGAATGGCGCGACCAGAGCATGCCGAATTCCCTGGCTAGCTAAGTAGGTCTCGAATTGCATGGCCATGAATTGGGGCCCATTGTCAGAGACCAAGACGTCGGGCAGGCTGTGCGTGGAGAAAAGTCTCTGTAGCACCTTGATGACCGCCTCTGCCATGGTAGAGGTCATCAAGGCTACTTCTAGCCATTTCGAATATGCGTCCACAACTATGAAGAGCGTTTGGCCATGAACGGGGTCTGCAAAATCAATGTGCAGCCTAGACCAGGGTGCTGAGGGTGCTTCCACTCCTTAGTGGGCGCCTCTGGGGGAGCTGGTCTGGATTCCTCACTGAGCACAGGTAGTCACCCACTCTTCTATCTCCCTGTCCATGTTAGGCCACCAGATGTAGCTCCTAGCCAAGGACTTCATCCTGACGATGCCAGGTTGCCCCACATGTAATGCCTCCAATACTGCCTTTCGCAGTTTGCTTGGAACAACCACTCGGTCCCCACACAGTAAACAACCGTTGATTACCGACAGCTCATTGCGTTTAGCAAAAAACATTTTAAAATCAGCCCCAACAGGCCCCTTGGGCCACCCCCTCCACACCCAGTTAAGAAACTCTTAATAACAGCATCTTTAAAAGCGGGCAATGTCAGGGAAAGAGACAGGTCCAGAGTCCAGGCAGTCAATAAGAAGGACCGGTGTCTCAGGAGTAGGGTCAGCCAACAGTTTGGGTAGCTGACAGCGGCTTAACATGTCGGCATGTCCCAACGTGGAGCCAGGGCGGTGGATGAGCTTGTAGGAGTAGGCAGCCAGGAAAACAGTCCACCTGGTCATACGCGGAGACAAGGAAACCAGGGTAGCTCATTCCCCAGCCAGTAACCCCAACAATGGTTTGTGGTCCATCACAAGTTCGAAATTGCGGCTGTAGAGGTACTCGTGAAACCACTTGACTCCCGCTACTGCACCCAAAGCCTCTCTGTCCAGTTGGCTATAGTTCCGTTCAGCGGGAGACAAGATTCACGAGTAGAAGGCAATGGGGGCTTCCGCACTGTTGGGCATGCGGTGGCTTAGGACAGCGCCAACGCCAAAAGGAGAAGTGTCACATGTTAGAACCAGTGGCAGGGTTTGGCTGTACTGGACCACCAGGGAGTCAGCAGTGAGCAGGCGTTTCACCCCGGCGAATGCGGCGGCCTCGGCTCAGCCCCAGGACCATTTGGCATTTTTAGACAGGAGGCAATGCAAAGGCTCAGCGATGGTAGCTTTCTGTTTGAGAAAGACGCTGTAGAAGTTAAGGAGCCCAAGGAAAACTTGCAGCTCGGCCTGATTGCGAGGTGTAGGGGCATCCTGGATTGCCTTTACTTTTTAGGATGTCGGGTGGATCCCAGAACCATCAATCATGTACCCTAGGAATTCTACCCTGGGCACATTAATTTTGCATTTTTCTTTTTTAAGTCAGAGGCCTGTTTTGCCCTAACTCTTTTTAAAAGTTGCACCTCATTTGCAGCTGATACCAAAATGTCATTGAAATAGGGGATGACTCCTGGTGTCCCCTGCAAAAGTAGTTCCATGATGCTTTGGAACAGTCCCAGGGCGATACTAACTCCGAATTGCAGGTGGTTGCATTTGAATGCACCCCTGTGCATCACAATGGTTTGAGCCTCTGCTGTGGCGCCATCTACAGGCAACTGCTGGTATGCCTGCACCATATCTAATTTAGCAAAAAAATTTCCTGGCCCTAACGAATGTAGTAGGTGCTGTACAATGGGCACAGGGTAGGCGCTTTGTTGCAGCGCATTATTAATTGTGCATTTATAGTCCACGCAGATGCAGACTGACCCATCCGGCTTGACCGGGGTCACTATAGGGGTCTCCCAGCGAGCATGGTCGACTGGTTCTAGGATTCCCTGGCTCACCAGCTTGTCAATTTCCCTATCGATTTTAGGGCGGAGAGCGAAAGGCACTCTCCTGGGTTTTAGCCTGATAGACGCGACGTTGGGGTCCAAGTTAAAAGAAATTGGCGTCCCCATATACTTACCGAGACCGGAGCTGAAGACGTCCTCGAACACCTTAAAAATCGCCTCGGCACCACCATCTGCTATGGCGTTGATCCCGGTGACTTCTAAGCCTAGGGCTTCGAACCAGTCTAGCCCCAGGAGGCTCTGTAGTGGTGCGCTGGCCGCAGTCACTGGAAGCTTGGTGTTGATGCCTTTGAACTAGACCCGGAAGGTGCCTTGGCCCATGATGGGGACTTGGTTCCCCTGGTAGTCGCGTAGCATGATGTCTAGCATGCAAAGCTGCCATTTTTTCAGGCTCAGAATGGCTTGCTTCAGGGTCGACCAGGAGATGATCATGAGGGACGATCCAGTGTCGACTTCAAGCTTGCAGGGAGTGTCCTCAATGAGGACCGTGACTTTCAGCTTTTTTGGCTGCCTTGTGCGGACTTGCCCTATCATGGTTTGATAGGTTACTCTTGGTTCTCTCTCTGAGTACTCTCTCTGGGCTCTCTCTCTGGGTTGTCGCTCTGGGTGCCCTTGGTATTTCCCCCAGGCCCCTAGGTTGGGCCTCTGTTGGCGGTTTGACTTTGGCTGCCAAGTGGTGGCAGGGACTTCGCTCTAGCACACTTTTGCAATGTGCCCTTTTTTGTCGCAATGCTGACAGGTTGCGTCCCAGAATCGGCAAGTAGACCGGGCATGGTCTCCTCAGCAGCTTGTGCAGGGCAGCAAACGTGAGTTGAATTTTCGCACCGGCTTTGTGCGCCTACTGCACATGCGGTAGCTGTCATCGTCTTTGCTGTCGGAGATTGCTTGGTCTGCGGCCTCTTGGTGAACGTGCGCCTGTTTCTGTGCGGTTTGTGGCATGATGTGTTGGTGCTGCAAGACTTCTGTAGACTTGTCGGCCGACTCGGATGCCCTGGCTTTGTTGAGTGCGATCTGCAGAGACATGTTCGATTTTGCTACCAGCCGTCTCTGCAGGTTGATATCTTGCATTCCACAGATCAGGCAGTCTAGGATTTGGTCGTCCAGGTCACGGAAGTCACAGCATGTCGCTGCCTTTTGCAGGGCCGCAACATACTGATTGATGGATTTTCCTTCCTTCTGATTCCGCACATTGAATTCGTGGCAGCGAACGTGCCTTGAAGGCTTGGGCGCTTAATGCGGTTTTAAAGTCTGTTGCAATGCCACCCATGTAACCACTTGGATCAGAGTTGGCCCGATAGGTCTTTTGCCGTTTCGAAGACCTCTCGGCCGCAGTAGCCTAGGAAGAGGTTTTTCTTGCGGGAATCTGGAACTCCCATGAGGTTGTTTGCGTATGGAGTTGGCGGGGCGTGCATAGCCATTTTCATTTAGGCAATTCGAGTTTGCCGCTCAAAATGGTTGCTCGATGCCGCACCGATGCTCCGGGCTGGATTCACTTGCTGGATTGACTCGTTGTTCGTTCTTTGCCTTCTGCCTCTCGATCCCACCTTCGTCGCCAATGTTGGATTGGGCAATGAGAAGGCAGACTCAGGTTTAACGCAACAACAGCTCTTTATTAGAACAGTCAAGTCTGTACAATCCAGCAGCAGTTAGGTCTGACAGCTCTCCTTTTATAGGGAGCTGTCAGACCTCTCAACCAATTAGATTAAACCTCTGTTCCCACATGAACAGAGGACTGGAGTGGAAACCACAGTAGCTTGTATTAATATCTAACAAAGTTCACTTTTAATTATATAGTTAGTAGCATGTATGGGTTTTGGTCTTCTAAAATAAGAGCATTTTGAGGAGACCTATGAAAGGGTGAAAGCATGGAAGGAGATTTACTGCAATGAAACTACTAAATATTTTAAAAATGAGAAATTGTAATTACTTGCTCTGGAAATAGGTGCATTGATTATAACTTCCTTGTTTGTCCCCATGCAAGCTGAGAATACTGAATGTTTTCATTCAGAAAATCTAGAGGATCACACATTGCCTATTTTTATGCAATTTTTGCCAAGTTGCAAACCAGATCAAATGATTGTTAAATTTTAAAGATCCTCCTTTCTCCTTGGCAATTTACTGTATTTTCCATGATGTATTTGTTGTCATGTTACAGATTATGCTAGGATAGTGATGGTATATATTTTGTCTTGGCATAATTGGATATAAGACTGCCTGCCAAAATCCACTACACAGTTAAATCAGTAAAGCTGTATGTATAACATCAGCAAACAGACTGAGAAAAGGAACATAAAAGTTCAGGTTGTTTTGTGCAGTACTAAAAGACTGTGGCACATTGCTCAGCTATATCTGTACAATATTGGATAGTTTATTGGTCCTAAAACATGAAGCAAATGGCAACAACACAAAAATATGTGTCTAGTGTGATGGGTTGCAGTGGGTGTGCTCCTGCTGTGGTGCCTTAATATCTGCCAGGGCTTGGCTGCCCAACATATAGTTAACAATGTCTCAGTGACAGCCTATTAGCTAATACTTAATAGTTCCTCTACTCTTTCCCATCTGAAGATTAAGAAATCCTAGTGAAAGAATGCACATTATTAAAGGTTGTATAAATTACATCCAACTTATACACACAAGACAGCAACACAGTCCTAGGCTGCATAAACAGAGGGATAGAATTAAGATCATGAGAGTACTACTTTATAATGGTAAGACCACACTTACAATATTGCATCCAGTTTTGGTCATCACAATATTAAAAAGATGTTGAGACTCTAGAAAAAGTGAAGATAAAAGCATCAAAATTGATTAGAGGACTGGATGCTAAAACGTATAAGGAACGGCTGCAGGAATTGGTTTAATGAATTCGTTTAATGAAAAGGACTATGTATGACATGAAAAGAAGGACTAGATATGACATGACATGATATTCCAATATCTAAGGAGTTTCCAGAATGAAAGAAGGGTCAACCAATTCTCCAAAGCAACTGAAGGCAGAACAAGAAGCAATAGATAGAAACTAAAATTGGTTAGACTGAGCTATTTAGGAATATCTTCATGGTCAGTTTTGCTGTACCATGATGACTTTCCTGGAAATAAGTCTAAGCACACCAGTTGATTCAAATACTATGATACCTAGTTTAACATGATGCTAAACAATAAACTTCAATTGAATTAGTGTTCAATATTAACCCCAAGAGTGAATTTTCTTTTGTTACTCAATTCACTCCTTTTAGATAGAGTTCAGTGTTACAGTTCCTTAATCTTGCTGTATGACATTTTGTCTTTATTTTCTAGATAGCCATTTGCAAGGATGCATTCCTGTATTTAGAAATGCAGAGCCTGCAGGTTTAGTTGCTATGAAAATATACCCTCTAGAAACCGCAACCAATATGTCCAGAGGAACAATGCAGGTTATAAATGATACTCTTACACTACTTCTGCCATGTTGTAGTGTTTGATTTGCGTTCAACTGGTTGATGCCGTCTGCCAGTCCTATTTATATCAGTCTGTAAGTGATACTATAATTCATATCTAAATTTATCTTCCTATGTTATTTTTCTTTTCATTTTGTCCCTCTCCCCACCCCCAACCACATATCTGGTTCTATGATCTCTCTTTTTCTTGGACATTTCCATTAAATTTCCTTTGGCCAAACCCACCCAATATTAATTCCTTCTTCCAGCTGTAGCTTTGGATCATCTGGATAAAGCATTATCTTCCTTTTTCAGCTTATTATTAAAACTTGTGTCTTGCTAAAGCTGAGTCTCTCTCACTTCAAATGCTTATTGGCTCCCATTCACAAATCTCTGAACAATTCCTAGAAGACACTGTAATCCTATTAAAAGACTGCTCATGTCACTTGTTTTGAAAGCAAGCAAGCAAGCAAGCATCCAGTTACATAACATGAATATGTTTCAACAGATTAACAGAGTTGAAAGGGACCTTATAGGTCATCTAGTCCACCCCCCTTGCTCAAGCAGGAGACCCTACACCATTTCTGACAAATGGCAGTCCAATTTCTTCTTGAAAGTGTCAAGTGATGAAGCTCCCACAACTTCCAAGGGTAAGCTGTTCCATTGGTTGATTGTTCTCATTGTCAGAAATTTCCTCCTTATTTCTAGGTTGAATCTCACCTTGGTCAGTTTTCATCAATTATTCCTTGTCTGGCCTTTAGGTGCTTTGGAAATAGCTTGACCCCATCCTCTCTGTGGCAGCCCTTCAAATATTGGAACACTGCTATCATGTATCTCCTGTCCTTCTCTTCACTAGACTAGCCATGCCCAGTTCCTGTAACCGTTCTTCATATGTTTTAGTCTTCAGTCCCCTAATCATCCTGGTTACTGTCCTCTGCATTTTTTCTAGAGTCTCAACAATTTTTTTTACAGTGTAGTGATCAAACTGGATGCAGTATCCTACATGTGGTCTTACTAGGGTAGCGATGGTGAACCTTTTTTGGCTCGCGTGCCACAAGTGTGGGAAGCGCAGGGGGGTTGTGTGCGGGCGTGCCACACCCATAATGCAATGCGCAACCCTCCCAGTGCGCATGCATGCACAACAGGTGCAACCCCCCCCCATTTTACATGCTTTTTTCACCCTCCCCAGGCTCCAGAGGCTTTATAGGAGCGTGGGGAGGGCGAAAAGAGCCTCTCCGCCCCCCTGGAGGCCCTCCGGAGCTTCAGGGACCGTGTGGAGGATTCCCTGATACCTTTGGAGCGCTCAAAATGACCCTCCGAGCAAACCGGAAGTGACTTCCAGTTTGCTCAGAGGGTCGTTTTTGGAGCGTTCCAAAGGCTTCAGGGACGGTCTGGAGGCTTCCCTGACACCTTCGGAGCGTTTAAACATGACCCTCTGAGCAAACCAGAAGTGATTTCCGTTTTGCTCAGAGGGTCGTTTTAAGCGTTCTGAAGGCTTCAGGGACGGTCCGGAGGCTTCCCTGACGCCTTTGGAGCGTTTAAAAACAACCCTCCGAGCAAACCGGAAGTCACTTCCGGTTTGCTCGGAGGGTCGTTTTGAGTGCTCCGAAGGCTTCAGGGACGGTCCGGAGGCTTCCCTGATGCCTTCAGAGCATTTAAAACGACCCTCCGAGCAAACCGGAAGTCACTTCTGGTTTGCTCGGAGGGTCGTTTTGAGCGCTCCGAAGGCATCAGGGAATCCTCCGGATGGTCCCTGAAGCCTCCGGAGGGCCTCCAGGGGGCCGGGGGAGGCTCTTTTCGCCCTCCCCAGGCTCCTACAAAGCCTCTGGAGCCTGGGGAGGGCGAAAAAATGGCTTTTAAAAATGGTGAACTCAGCTGGCCAGCGCGTGGATGCGCACTGGCCAGCTGACAGGGCAGCGCCTCGCGTGCCCTGACAAATGGCTCCGCGTGCCACCTGTGGCACGTGTGCCATATGTTCACCATCACTGTACTAGGGCTTTATAGAATGGTATTAGTTCCTCAATTGATCTTGATTGTATCCCTCTCTTAATGCAATTTAGGATTGCATTGGCTTTTTTGGCTGCCGCTGCACACTGCTGGCTCATATTTAGCTGGTTGTCCACTAAGACTCCAAGATTCCTCTCACAGTCACTGCTATTAAGCCTAGTTTCACCCAGTTTATATATTATATTTTGGTTCTTCTTACCTAAGTGTAGGACTTTACTTTTCTGTACATTGAATTTCATTTTCTATTAAAATGTATTAACATTGACAGAGTTATAATGAAACCTAGATCCAACAAAACATACCTATAGTATATGTGTTCTTGCTTTAGTATAATATAGGAATTTGCTAATCTACACCTCTTAACACACACAAGAAAGGCAGAAAATGCAGGATCCTGAAAAGTATTGCTCATCCATTATCACTATACTTTTCACTATAGTATCCTTTCTCAAACAAGTGAGGTCTTCAGGATGGGGATGATGGAATTTGCAGTTCAATGTTGTCTAGAGAAGTCCAGATTAGTAAAGCCAGACACATATTTATTTGCAGTTCTCAATAGGAAAAGACCTAACTTCATTCCATCAGTTTTCTTCCACTAAAAAAAGTAATTGGCACTTCAACTTTCCTACTCTACAGGCTATGGAAATATGTACACAATATCATTTTCATATGCCATTCATTATCCAAACGCAGATGCACACAGAAGTTCTGGAATGCTTTGATAACTGGAAACTCTGACAGTAGTGCCCCACTTAAATACAAAGGTAAATAGATTATATTTGTAATCTTTCATCCAGTTATCATTTGACTTTTTTTAGTTTTCAAAAAAACCATAACTGAAAAAAACTTTGTTTTTCCTTATGTATCTCTATGTCAGGCAAATATTACAAACGTACACATCTTTCTGCTATCCTTTTGTAACCTTAAATTTTATACAATTCAGTCAAGCAGTTTGTAAAAAAAATCATAAATGGCTCTTTAGTCTTTATAAAATGTACTCAGAGGTTGCATGTAGTTTGCAGATTACAGGAAGCTCAAATTTCCTGCAACATACACACATGTTCTGTATGTCCCATTAGTTCTGTACACTGCATAGAACCTAGAAGGCTGTGATTGTTGGCAGCCCCATAAAGTACTATTTGCTCTGCATTCAATGTTCATCTTGCCCCATATGTAAATAAGATCAAACTGCTATGGATGTAACATATCTTTATGACACTGCCGCTGCTCTTTAAGACATCGATCAAAGGGAGCTTTGAAATATATGCCACAAGGGCTCTGATTTACTCAAGGATAAAGACAGTAAACTCTTTCAAGTTTAGAGAGTAAGAAGAATAATGCTATTAGAATAATAGGAAGGTGTTCTGATCCCCTCCCCTCTCCACACCTATGAACAAGCCAGAACACAGGCTTGGCTATTTGCCATTGTTTAATTGCAAGATAACAAACCCTTTGGCTGAGGGCCCAGATAACTCACGTACAAGAAAAGCAAACCAGATATTCAAACACAACTCTAAGACATAGACTTTCTTCACTGCTAATTTCGAATGGTTGTTTCCTGCAAAAGTCCCCTCCCAATGCCTCACCTATAAGCTCTCTTGGGAGGAGCCAATCCACAACCACCTGAGCAGAATTTTCTTCTATGAGCCTGTCTACGTAATTGCTTACTTTTCTCAGCCCTTCTCACTCTAGCATCAGGGACAAACTGCCTTTGATCCTCCCCACTGCTCCATGCCTCAGGCGCTTCCTGGTGGCCAACCAGCCTCTCTGGTTCCTGCTCTGAATCTGAACCCTGCACAGGGTCCTCCACATCATCCAGGGGAGACTCAAATGAACCCTCGCTATCTGAATCCATCAGCAACTCAACTGGATCCTGCTGGGCCACAACAGGAAGGTATCTTATATAATGACTGTGTGCTGTGATGTCTCCTTCCCAGAGAGGCTGGTGCCCCATCTTCTATATTTTTTAAATTTCACGGGTTGGTCTTAGGCTAAGTTTTTAATTTTTATAAATTTGTACAGGGGTTTAAAGTTTAATCCGATTTTAACTATATTTATGATTATTTGTATGGTTTTTAATTTGGTACCTGTACACTGCCCCGAGTCCCTTCGGGGAGAGGGGGCGGTCTAGAAATCAAATAAAATAAATAAATAAATAAATAAAGATGCCACTCTTTACTTCCATACCTTAATGAGTATAAAGGAATTATTTAATTACCCTAGAGTCCTTAGAATTTGGCGTAATTTATATACCGTGTTTCTCCGAAAATACAACCTATTCAAAAAGTAAGGCCTAGCCTGATTTTTTGGGTGTAGGCCTAAGATAAGCCCTACCCCCAAAATAAGGCCTATTGAAGTGGATGGGCATGGTCAACACAGGAGGCAGACCTTCGCTTCTCTGGTTACCTCTGGGCTTCTCAGCTCCTTAATTGGGTCCCACAGATCAGCTGAGCCACTCCAGCTGCTGCCTTAAGTAACCATGGCTATTTTTGCAGCCAATTGCAACTGCAAAAGAAGCCAGAGGCCAAGTGATGCACCCCAAATGCCTTGGACCCTCCTTACCTATCTGTGACAGTAACAGCAGGCAATTCTGTCCACAGAACAGCTGCCTCATGGGTGCCACTCCAGCCACTGCCTCCAGTAAGTGTGGCTGCAAAAGAAGCTGGATGCCAAGTGACATACCCCACCTTCCTCATGCCCATTCTGAAATGTTAATTTTAATACCCTACTGGGCCATGTGGGTCATAATGAAATAATGGTAAAAAAATGTGATAGTTGCTGCTACTACAGTACCCTCCTGAAGGCTGGTGCAAGGGCACATCGCTTGGCCTCTTGCTGCTTTTGTGGCCGCAAATGATGGCAAAAGTGGTCATGCTTGCTGGAGGTGGCAGAATGAGTAGCACCTGCAAATCAGCTGTTTTGTGAATGGTGGGATGGTCTGCTGTGACCCTTTGGGAAGCTGGCATGAGGGGCTGCTCACCCCGCCCCCACACCTCATACCGGTACATGGGGAAAAACAAGACTCCCCCCAAAAGAAGCCCTAGCCGGTTTTTGGGGCGTCAAAAAGAAATAAGACCCAGTTTTATTTTTGGGGAAACATAGATAAGATCTAAATTAACAAGTGATTAACAAACAGTCATTGGATTTTGCTTGCTGAGAATCAGGGGATCACCTTATCCTTTGCAACCTTAAAAAAAGAACATGCTTTGGATCTCAACACATTTTGTCTTTCTTTAGAGGCAAGTTTTCTCACCACAATAATGCTGAAATTATTTTAGATATGTAATGCTGATTGAAAAATAGTTGGTAGCAATCTCTTGCAAACAATTAATGTTTGTCAAAAGAAGTTACCATTTTGGAAAGAAGATCTTGTTTTTGTAAACTTTGCTGGGGTCTAATGAAGCAGTAGACAACAGTGTTTTTACAGGAAATTTATCTGCAAATTTAACAATGTTCTTCCCACATTGTTGGAAAAACAAAGTAAGTGGTTTATTATATTGCTTAAGAATACATTTAATCTGAACTAATGAACTTGATTTGTGGCAATTGATGGCAATGGAGATGCGGGTTGCAACATACTTCGGGAGGTCAATTTATCACTTTTAAAAGCTTTGCCTAGTAGACCAACTAATATTTTATTAACAGTTTGCGTAATAGCAGGAGAATAAATACCTCACTCGGTAACTATCTTGTTAAACTTGGCAGTTAAGACATCAGCCCATGTAATTCCAGATGGAGCAGTTTCTCATTTCTTTCCACTTATATTAAAACTTGTAGGATGTGTGATTAAGTTTTTAATTTTAATTTTTATTATTTTCTATTAGTGGGCTGTATTAAGTACTACTGTATTACTTGAGTTATGCAGGTTGGGGGTAAGCTTGTGTTTATATGTCACAAGTCACACTTATTTTCATTTTAAAAATAAACATATGTATGCTTCCCTGCATTTTTTAACATTTCAAACGTTTTGTTCAGAGCACTTTTTACAATGAACATTTTACTATAAATCAGGGCAGTCAATGTTCTTTAAATGGTATACTGCAGTCACTCTGAAGTAATTTCTTGTGAATAATGGGGGGATGCACAAACAAGTAGTAGGCAGGTGGAACATAGAGCTACTTTTTCCTATTTTGAGGACTAATTCTTTGTATCCCTAGCAATAGGTGGCCAACTTAAAAAACAATAACCAGATAGCTCATCTTAAGCAAAAAGATCTCAGATTTTTCTGTTTCTCTACAAGAAGATTATCTGACAGAATCCAATATCTTGTCTGAGCACAAACTATCTATAAATGACAATAGTGGAGTCTCCACTACTGAAACAAATGTCCGCTTACCTAATTTATTTTCAAAAAGAGGAGCACATAGCTGAGTATTAAAACTATTACATATACATTTAAATGCGTTTATGTGATTAATACATTTAGTCATTAATAAAATATGGAATTTAGTCAAGAAAGAAATGCAAACAGTAAACTGCTACAAACACAATTTTCAACCACGTGATTTGAATCCATATTATTGAATAATCATATGAAAAATAGTTTTTTAAAAAACCAAGACCTGCTATTTTTGGACTGTATAAAATATTCCTCAAACAAAACTCTAATGTGAAATTTTCAATAAGTGAAGCTATTATTTTTTATATTGAAAATCATTTTATTGAAATTGGCTGTTTTCTTGTATCTTTTCTATAGTATCCCACAGAAGATACTATGATGTCTTGTTATAGGATGTTGATATTGGTACCTGACAAGCAGATTGTAGAAGACCAGGTGGAATCCAAGAGAGGGGTCAAATGAATCATAATTCTCGAGTCCCTTCGCACCCCCCAAGAGATCTAAGTCCAGCTCACATTGAATTCCATTGAGTCTTATCTACTGCAGATTTGCTGTGACTGTTCGTTCAGATTTTTGCAGAGTTTAACCTTGCAATAAACCTTTGTATTCATTGGAATGCCTAGGTTTCCTGATTTCTGTGCTTGACACAGATATTGCATTTAATAATGTGTTGTGAAAAATTGAACAATCAGGGTACAACATTGAGGAGGAGAAATGCTTATTACAGTGATTGTTGGGTGCCTGATTAACAAGAGGGAACACAAACAATGGAAAAGCAAAGATTTTTTTATATATAGAAGTTGACAATCACAAGGTAGGAAATCCTAGACATCTGATTTGCTGTCTGGGTTTGGGGAAATTAGGTAGGTCCTTGTCCATACTTCTGAGGCTATTTCTATTGTTAGGCAAAGCCATACTTTTAGGACAGCAGCAGAATTGAGAAAGCCCATTGTTAAGAGAATGGAATGTTGAGCTCATCAAGCTGGTTGAGGGTAGAAGTTTTTAACAATAGCAATAGTAATAGCATTTAAACTTATATACCACCCCATAGTGCTTTACAGCATGCTCTGGGTGGTTTAAAACATCAGCATATTGCCCCCAACAATCTGGGGTCTCATTTTATTGACCTCAATAAAGGATGATGAAAGGCTGAGTCAACCTTAAGTTTGTCTGCATCAAACTCCTGGCTGTGTGCAGAGTTAGCCTGCAATACTGTATTCTAACCACTGCGCTAATGTAGAAGCTAATGTAGAACCACTGTGTCACTGTATATTGTGAGCGGATGTTGATTTAGATGGGATTGCAGGGGGATCTGTCTAGGGACAGGGAAGGTGAATTTGGGTCTAAACAGATTAAACAAAATATTTTATGGCTTTGACCCAGATCACATATAAAATATAGGGAGAAATGTGCAGCCACCATTATATTTGCTACGTTCATTTTCTCCATAATTGACCAACATTTTTTTATTCCCACAGTGTGAATTTTTTTCTTGTTCTATTCGTGTCCCCCCAATAAACACCACTTCTGTTGCATTGATTGATTATGGTCGTGGTGATAGTGGTGGTGGTGGCTCTGCCTGGGAAAGATGAATTAAGAATATTGGGAACAAGTGCTATATATACTTTCAGCACTTTTACAGAACGCAGGAAGGTTATTCTACCTGCTGAGCTA
This sequence comes from Natrix helvetica, assembly GCF_964273705.1. NCBI lineage: Eukaryota > Metazoa > Chordata > Lepidosauria > Squamata > Natricidae > Natrix > Natrix helvetica. The sequence continues at coordinate 43,602,070 of NC_138552.1, forward strand.
AACTAAGCATGCAACTATATCAGGAAGACACCGCCCCGAGTCCCTTTTGGGAGAGGGGGTGGTCTAGAAGTGTGAATAAATAAATAAATAAATAAATAAGTAGTGATGTAGAAGTTATTGAAGAAAGATAATCATTCTAATGACAATGGCAAAGGCAAAGACATAGCCATCATTTCATATCACACAAGAAAGGACAAGGATTAACCAATCTTGTATTTAACAAAGAAAACTGCACACATAGACAAGAATTGAAGACGAACTGAGGATATTTGGGATGAATTTTAGATTAAATTCTAAATTTTAAATTAATAGCGAGATTAAAACTCTTGGGAAGTCTAGTTGCTGACATTGCCAAGCAAGAAAAGAAAATTTGAAGTTGCAAAGATAGAATGATACTGAGAATATGTAAAATGACACATAACAGTGGGAAATCTCAACCGGTGGTGGGTTCCTACCGGTTTGGACCACTTCAGCTGAACTGGTAGTAGTTTGGTGGCCTGGGTCGCTAGTACCGTCAGCGACGCAAGCCTGCCACACCCCCAAACTGGTTCTCCAGGAGGTGCCATAGGCACCGCCATCTTGTTTTTCAGTTCTGCGCATATACAGAACAATTTTAATTGGACTGCGCATGTGAATGCAGCGTCCATCAAGTGAGCAGGCGAGCAAACCGGCAGTAGTGCCTGCCGGAACCCACCCCTGATCTCAAGCCAGTGAAAGGTGAAATAAATTGACTAGCCATTAGAATCTTGAAAGTGAATTAAAATGGACTGAAATGCTTATACTAAATATTAGCCTATGGAAGGCCAGTCTTATTTCCAGAAGGAAGCTGTTTCAAAGCTAGATGCCATTGTCAAAAGACAATACTTTTTAGTCTTTCTCACTTCAAGAAAGCAAGGATAAAAAACACTAATATCAAAAGTGGATATGCTAACATTTGACCATAATATCGCCATATTGCAAATTATATTAACTTCAATAATTCATTCCATGTAATCTGGTTTTAAAAGAGCTTCAAACTTCAACTAATATTAGATTTTAATGGCTGTTTTAGAAATTTAATTAGAGAATCTTGAACTGGTCTTGGACCATAAATAAATGATTTAATTTCAATTGGTCATGGTGGCTTTTTAGAAAAAGCTTCTAAAATGGTGCAAATTAAAAATTTTAAATATATTTTCATAAAAATGGTTCTCTTTAATTTTTATTAGTTAGATGAAAATATGGTATTGTAATACTTAGCTAGAATCATAAGTGGGGATGTTTCTTTGCTAAAAAAGTGGACAAGAAGTAAGATTGTCTATAATCTTGTCTTATATTTAATTTGCATTTCAATAATTGGCCTGTTTTATTAGACCATCAATTAATATATTAAGTAGAATATGTATTTAAGCTGAATTTGAAAATATAATATAGATTAGATTTCTATATAGATTTTATTCATAAGTAATAAGATTCTTTATCTAAATGTGTAGCCATTGTACAATAGTTTGGTAAATTATTAATTTATTATATTAATTGAAATCACCCTATATACGGTGTTTCCAAATGCATTTGAAGTGTCTATAGTTTTTTAAAAAAATCTTGGCTTTTCTTTATTATCTGAATTCTAAGTTAACTGGAATGATTATTCCTAGGATAATATCTTTTTTGCGTTAAATATTACAAATTGTATATTCAGATATGCAGATTATCAATACAAATGTATAGGAAGTTTCTATAGGAAGCTAAACAGTATTATTAAGATAAATACTGGTAAACTTCAAAAACTGAAGAAGCGTTTGGAATGAAGAGTGGGAATATCCTTATTTTTTAAAGTATTAAGAATCTTGTATTTTAAATAATATCAAAGTGCATTTGAATCTTAAAATGATACTAATTCATCCAAGTATATTTTTTAATGTTCATTGGACATCTCAATGAATGTTGAAAGATTGTGCCAATCTGCTCAGGCCGAAGACGTGATATATTTGACATCTATGATTTGTTGTGGTTGAGTAGTCACATTATTGCTAATATGATTTTAGGAAGAGAAATAAAATGTTTAAAACTGTTAATGTGAGATGAAATATATTATAAAAGCTTTGAATGTATTGATTTATGAAAAATTTAAGACTCAGTAAATTTGAAATGTAGCTAAAAAGATAGAGTTGTAATGTTAGAAAGAAATTTCCACTTAATGCTGAAGACTTAACAGTCCTCGATGGAAGAAATATGTACAGTATCAGTCTTTCAATTGGCTTTTAACATAATAAAAAGAAATTATTTACAGTAATTCATTTATTTCAATTTATATGACCGTTCATCTCATCATTATGATTCTGAGCAAGAACAACAATTTAAAAATACTACCAAATAACAGCATAATAAAAAATACATAATTGTCAACTGTGATGTGGCAAAGCTATAATGAAACATTTAAAATCCAACATCAAAATAGCCATTTCACAGGCTCTGCATTGGATCAATAATCAGCATGCTTCTT